>NW_024061629.1:0-106920 GCF_016432855.1 Salvelinus namaycush | reverse complement strand
TGACCTGGGCTGGAGCAGACTGGTAGGCTGGTGCAGTGTCATCAGGCTGTGTGGTGGAGGCCATCCTGTTCTCGGGTTCTGCTTGTGTTATGCCAACCACCAGGTCATTATAACCACCAGGTCATTATAACCACCAGGTCATTATTACCACCAGGTCATTATAACCACCAGGTCATTAGAACCACCAGGTCAGGGAATAGTGGAATGTGGAATGACAACAACATGGCTGCTTGTTAAAGAAGAGATGGAGAGAGAAAGAGAGAGAGGTAACCATATGCTGAAAACAGGTCCCTAGTGGAATGACAACAACATGGCTGCTTGTTAAAGAAGAGATGGAGGGAGAGAGAGGTAACCATATGCTGAAAACAGGTCCCCAGTGGAATGACAACAACATGGCTGCTTGTTAAAGAAGAGATGGAGAGAGAGAGAGAGGTAACCATATGCTGAAAACAGGTCCCTAGTGGAATGACAACAACATGGCTGCTTGTTAAAGAAGAGATGGAGAGAGAGAGAGGTAACCATATGCTGAAAACAGGTCCCTAGTGGAATGACAACAACATGGCTGCTTGTTAAAGAAGAGATGGAGGGACAGAGAGAGGTAACCATATGCTGAAAACAGGTCCCCAGTGGAATGACAACAACATGGCTGCTTGTTAAAGAAGAGATGGAGGGAGAGAGAGAGGTAACCATATGCTGAAAACAGGTCCCCAGTGGAATGACAACAACATGGCTGCTTGTTAAAGAAGAGATGGAGGGAGAGAGAGAGGTAACCATATGCTGAAAACAGGTCCCTAGTGGAATGACAACAACATGGCTGCTTGTTAAAGAAGAGATGGAGAGAGAGAGAGGTAACCATATGCTGAAATCAGGTCCCTAGTGGAATGACAACAACATGGCTGCTTGTTAAAGAAGAGATGGAGGGAGAGAGAGAGGTAACCATATGCTGAAAACAGGTCCCTAGTGGAATGACAACAACATGGCTGCTTGTTAAAGAAGAGATGGAGAGAGAGAGAGAGGTAACCATATGCTGAAAACAGGTCCCCAGTGGAATGACAACAACATGGCTGCTTGTTAAAGAAGAGATGGAGAGAGAGAGAGGTAACCATATGCTGAAAACAGGTCCCTAGTGGAATGACAACAACATGGCTGCTTGTTAAAGAAGAGATGGAGAGAGAGAGAGAGGTAACCATATGCTGAAAACAGGTCCCTAGTGGAATGACAACAACATGGCTGCTTGTTAAAGAAGAGATGGAGAGAGAGAGAGAGGTAACCATATGCTGAAAACAGTTCCCCAGTGGAATGACAACAACATGGCTGCTTGTTAAAGAAGAGATGGAGGGAGAGAGAGAGGTAACCATATGCTGAAAACAGGTCCCCAGTGGAATGACAACAACATGGCTGCTTGTTAAAGAAGAGATGGAGGGAGAGAGAGAGAGAGAGGTAACCATATGCTGAAAACAGGTCCCTAGTGGAATGACAACAACATGGCTGCTTGTTAAAGAAGAGATGGAGAGAGAAAGAGAGAGAGGTAACCATATGCTGAAAACAGGTCCCTAGTGGAATGACAACAACATGGCTGCTTGTTAAAGAAGAGATGGAGAGAGAGAGAGGTAACCATATGCTGAAAACAGGTCCCTAGTGGAATGACAACAACATGGCTGCTTGTTAAAGAAGAGATGGAGGGACAGAGAGAGGTAACCATATGCTGAAAACAGGTCCCTAGTGGAATGACAACAACATGGCTGCTTGTTAAAGAAGAGATGGAGGGAGAGAGAGAGAGAGGTAACCATATGCTGAAAACAGGTCCCTAGTGGAATGACAACAACATGGCTGCTTGTTAAAGAAGAGATGGAGAGAGAGAGAGGTAACCATATGCTGAAAACAGGTCCCCAGTGGAATGACAACAACATGGCTGCTTGTTAAAGAAGAGATGGAGAGAGAGAGAGAGGTAACCATATGCTGAAAACAGGTCCCCAGTGGAATGACAACAACATGGCTGCTTGTTAAAGAAGAGATGGAGGGAGAGAGAGAGGTAACCATATGCTGAAAACAGGTCCCCAGTGGAATGACAACAACATGGCTGCTTGTTAAAGAAGAGATGGAGGGAGAGAGAGAGGTAACCATATGCTGAAAACAGGTCCCTAGTGGAATGACAACAACATGGCTGCTTGTTAAAGACGAGATGGAGAGAGAGAGAGAGGTAACCATATGCTGAAAACAGGTCCCTAGTGGAATGACAACAACATGGCTGCTTGTTAAAGAAGAGATGGAGGGAGAGAGAGAGGTAACCATATGCTGAAAACAGGTCCCCAGTGGAATGACAACAACATGGCTGCTTGTTAAAGAAGAGATGGAGGGAGAGAGAGAGGTAACCATATGCTGAAAACAGGTCCCTAGTGGAATGACAACAACATGGCTGCTTGTTAAAGACGAGATGGAGAGAGAGAGAGAGGTAACCATATGCTGAAAACAGGTCCCTAGTGGAATGACAACAACATGGCTGCTTGTTAAAGAAGAGATGGAGGGACAGAGAGAGGTAACCATATGCTGAAAACAGGTCCCTAGTGGAATGACAACAACATGGCTGCTTGTTAAAGAAGAGATGGAGGGAGAGAGAGAGGTAACCATATGCTGAAAACAGGTCCCTAGTGGAATGACAACAACATGGCTGCTTGTTAAAGAAGAGATGGAGGGAGAGAGAGAGGTAACCATATGCTGAAAACAGGTCCCCAGTGGAATGACAACAACATGGCTGCTTGTTAAAGAAGAGATGAGAGAGAGAGAGAGGTAACCATATGCTGAAAACAGGTCCCTAGTGGAATGACAACAACATGGCTGCTTGTTAAAGAAGAGATGGAGGGAGAGAGAGAGAGAGGTAACCATATGCTGAAAACAGGTCCCTAGTGGAATGACAACAACATGGCTGCTTGTTAAAGAAGAGATGGAGAGAGAGAGAGAGGTAACCATATGCTGAAAACAGGTCCCTAGTGGAATGACAACAACATGGCTGCTTGTTAAAGAAGAGATGGAGAGAGAGAGAGAGGTAACCATATGCTGAAAACAGGTCCCTAGTGGAATGACAACAACATGGCTGCTTGTTAAAGAAGAGATGGAGAGAGAGAGAGAGGTAACCATATGCTGAAAACAGGTCCATAGTGGAATGACAACAACATGGCTGCTTGTTAAAGAAGAGATGGAGGGAGAGAGAGAGGTAACCATATGCTGAAAACAGGTCCCTAGTGGAATGACAACAACATGGCTGCTTGTTAAAGAAGAGATGGAGGGAGAGAGAGAGGTAACCATATGCTGAAAACAGGTCCCCAGTGGAATGACAACAACATGGCTGCTTGTTAAAGAAGAGATGGAGGGACAGAGAGAGGTAACCATATGCTGAAAACAGGTCCCTAGTGGAATGACAACAACATGGCTGCTTGTTAAAGAAGAGATGGAGAGAGAGAGAGAGAGGTAACCATATGCTGAAAACAGGTCCCTAGTGGAATGACAACAACATGGCTGCTTGTTAAAGAAGAGATGGAGGGAGAGAGAGAGAGAGGTAACCATATGCTGAAAACAGGTCCCTAGTGGAATGACAACAACATGGCTGCTTGTTAAAGAAGAGATGGAGGGAGAGAGAGAGGTAACCATATGCTGAAAACAGGTCCCCAGTGGAATGACAACAACATGGCTGCTTGTTAAAGAAGAGATGGAGGGAGAGAGAGAGGTAACCATATGCTGAAAACAGGTCCCTAGTGGAATGACAACAACATGGCTGCTTGTTAAAGAAGAGATGGAGGGAGAGAGAGAGGTAACCATATGCTGAAAACAGGTCCCTAGTGGAATGACAACAACATGGCTGCTTGTTAAAGAAGAGATGGAGAGAGAGAGAGAGGTAACCATATGCTGAAAACAGGTCCCTAGTGGAATGACAACAACATGGCTGCTTGTTAAAGAAGAGATGGAGAGAGAGAGGTAACCATATGCTGAAAACAGGTCCCTAGTGGAATGACAACAACATGGCTGCTTGTTAAAGAAGAGATGGAGAGAGAGAGAGAGGTAACCATATGCTGAAAACAGGTCCCTAGTGGAATGACAACAACATGGCTGCTTGTTAAAGAAGAGATGGAGGGAGAGAGAGAGGTAACCATATGCTGAAAACAGGTCCCTAGTGGAATGACAACAACATCGCTGCTTGTTAAAGAAGAGATGGAGGGAGAGAGAGGTAACCATATGCTGAAAACAGGTCCCTAGTGGAATGACAACAACATCGCTGCTTGTTAAAGAAGAGATGGAGAGAGAGAGAGAGGTAACCATATGCTGAAAACAGGTCCCTAGTGGAATGACAACAACATGGCTGCTTGTTAAAGAAGAGATGGAGAGAGAGAGAGGTAACCATATGCTGAAAACAGGTCCCTAGTGGAATGACAACAACATGGCTGCTTGTTAAAGAAGAGATGGAGGGAGCGAGAGAGAGAGGTAACCATATGCTGAAAACAGGTCCCTAGTGGAATGACAACAACATGGCTGCTTGTTAAAGAAGAGATGGAGAGAGAGAGAGAGGTAACCATATGCTGAAAACAGGTCCCGGGTGGAATGACAACAACATGGCTGCTTGTTAAAGAAGAGATGGAGAGAGAGAGAGAGGTAACCATATGCTGAAAACAGGTCCATAGTGGAATGACAACAACATGGCTGCTTGTTAAAGAAGAGATGGAGGGACAGAGAGAGGTAACCATATGCTGAAAACAGGTCCCGGGTGGAATGACAACAACATGGCTGCTTGTTAAAGAAGAGATGGAGAGAGAGAGAGAGGTAACCATATGCTGAAAACAGGTCCCTAGTGGAATGACAACAACATGGCTGCTTGTTAAAGAAGAGATGGAGAGAGAGAGAGGTAACCATATGCTGAAAACAGGTCCCCAGTGGAATGACAACAACATGGCTGCTTGTTAAAGAAGAGATGGAGAGAGAGAGAGAGGTAACCATATGCTGAAAACAGGTCCCTAGTGGAATGACAACAACATGGCTGCTTGTTAAAGAAGAGATGGAGAGAGAGAGAGGTAACCATATGCTGAAAACAGGTCCCCAGTGGAATGACAACAACATGGCTGCTTGTTAAAGAAGAGATGGAGGGAGAGAGAGAGGTAACCATATGCTGAAAACAGGTCCCCAGTGGAATGACAACAACATGGCTGCTTGTTAAAGAAGAGATGGAGAGAGAGAGAGAGGTAACCATATGCTGAAAACAGGTCCCTAGTGGAATGAAAACAACATGGCTGCTTGTTAAAGAAGAGATGGAGAGAGAAAGAGAGAGAGAGGTAACCATATGCTGAAAACAGGTCCCCAGTGGAATGACAACAACATGGCTGCTTGTTAAAGAAGAGATGGAGAGAGAGAGAGAGAGAGAGGTAACCATATGCTGAAAACAGGTCCCTAGTGGAATGACAACAACATGGCTGCTTGTTAAAGAAGAGATGGAGAGAGAGAGAGAGGTAACCATATGCTGAAAACAGGTCCCCAGTGGAATGACAACAACATGGCTGCTTGTTAAAGAAGAGATGGAGGGAGAGAGAGAGGTAACCATATGCTGAAAACAGGTCCCTAGTGGAATGAAAACAACATGGCTGCTTGTTAAAGAAGAGATGGAGAGAGAGAGAGAGGTAACCATATGCTGAAAACAGGTCCCTAGTGGAATGAAAACAACATGGCTGCTTGTTAAAGAAGAGATGGAGGGAGAGAGAGAGGTAACCATATGCTGAAAACAGGTCCCTAGTGGAATGACAACAACATGGCTGCTTGTTAAAGAAGAGATGGAGGGACAGAGAGAGGTAACCATATACTCTGTCTGTTGCATTACCAACACACTGTTTGATATCTATGTCCATCTTCTCAAGGGTCAGTTTCACCAGGTCCACAAAGTGGACAATGACCTATGACAATGACCAATGACAATGACCACAATGACCTCAATGAGTCTCTGGTGGACAACATCAGTGACATATGGCAGAACTACTGCACACTGGTCTTTGGATGTTAAATCCTGTGTTGTGTCCATTCCTATTGAGAACATCCCTGCCTTTCTCACTTCAACAGCAACTGTCTGCTGAATCAACATTCTGATGACTTCAATGACTTTATTTGCTGTTGTTTTGGACGTCATAGTTACCAAGGACCCTCTTCCTTTACTTCCCATCTGCTTCTTGCTCTTCTCAATGCTCCACTAACATGCTCTTGTAGGCAGACATCATATTTGCTTAGTAACAATATAAGCTCAAGAAACGTGTCGTGATTGACGGCCATGTTTTCCAAGTTATATGCAGCTTTGTGTCTGTGTCCTCTGTAGCTACGCCCACATTTACCAATAACTTTAACTACATCAATCACACGTTCTGTGACCTGCCTCCTCTTTCTGACCTGGTCTCGTTGAACTGACATTATCACTCAGAAGGGTACGGATGTCTGCTTTGCTGGCTCTGAGGAAAAAGGCTTCTGCACTTTCTCTATGGGTCTTGCTTCTCTCATGTTCCTGTACTCTCTGATGGGCATGTTTCCAGGCCTTCTTTTGACAAATGCACTTTCACTGGCTGAAGGTTTTGCGAATGCAAGACATACTGAGCAGAACAAGGAGTTACTTCATTGTAGGTCAGCCATTTTCTGTTTGTTCCATCTTTGGAGTGGAATACATTGGGAATGACTCTTTGAGGGCTTGTTTTGGGTGGTACTGAAAAAATAAGTTAAAATCCTTGGACTGAGGACGGGAAAAATAATCAAATGTATTTTCAGTGCTTTCGCTGTCTCTTTCTATTTTCCCTGTACTGGGCTCTGAACCTCTCTCTCTCTCTCTCTCTCTCTCTCTCTCTCTCTCTCTCTCTCTCTCTCTCTCTCTCTCTCTCTCTCTCTCTCTCTCTGTCTCTCTGTCTCTCTCTCTCTCTCTCTCTCTCTCTCTCTCTCTCTCTCTCTCTCTCTGTCTCTCTCTCTCTGTCTCTCTCTCTCTGTCTCTCTGTCTCTCTCTCTCTCTCTCTCTGTCTCTCTCTCTCTCTCTCTCTCTCTCTCTCTCTCTCTCTCTCTCTCTCTCTCTCTCTCTCTCTCTCTCTCTCTCTCTCTCTCTCTCTCTCTCTCTCTCTCTCTCTCTCTCTCTCTGTCTCTCTCTCTCTCTCTCTCTCTCTCTGTCTCTCTCTCTCTGTCTCTCTCTCTCTGTCTCTCTCTCTCTGTCTCTCTCTCTCTCTCTCTCTCTCTCTCTCTCTCTCTCTCTCTGTCTCTCTCTCTCTCTCTCTCTCTGTCTCTCTCTCTCTCTCTCTCTCTCTCTCTCTCTCTCTCTGTCTCTCTGTCTCTCTCTCTCTCTGTCTCTCTCTCTCTCTCTCTCTCTCTCTGTCTCTCTCTCTCTCTCTCTCTCTCTCTCTCTCTCTCTCTCTCTGTCTCTCTCTCTCTGTCTCTCTCTCTCTCTCTCTCTCTGTCTCTCTGTCTCTCTCTCTCTCTCTCTCTCTCTCTCTCTGTCTCTCTCTCTCTCTCTCTCTCTCTCTCTCTCTCTCTCTCTCTCTCTCTCTCTCTCGTCTCTCTCTCTCTCTCTCTCTCTCTCTCTCTCTCTCTCTCTCTCTCTCTCTCTCTCTCTCTCTCTCTCTCTCTCTCTCTCTGTCTCTCTCTCTCTCTCTCTCTCTCTCTCTCTCTCTCTCTCTCTCTCTCTCTCTCTCTCTGTCTCTCTCTCTCTCTGTCTCTCTCTCTCTCTCTCTCTCTCTCTCTCTCTCTCTCTCTCTCTCTGTCTCTCTCTCTCTGTCTCTCTCTCTCTCTCTCTCTCTCTCTCTCTCTCTCTCTCTCTCTCTCTCTCTGTCTCTCTCTCTCTGTCTCTCTCTCTCTGTCTCCCTCTCTCTGTCTCCCTCTCTCTCTCTCTCTCTCTCTCTCTCTGTCTCTCTCTCTGTCTCTCTCTCTCTGTCTCTCTCTCTCTGTCTCCCTCTCTCTGTCTCCCTCTCTCTCTCTCTCTCTCTCTCTCTCTCTGTCTCTCTCTCTCTCTCTCTCTCTCTCTCTCTCTCTGTCTCTCTCTCTGTCTCTCTCTCTGTCTCTCTCTCTCTCTCTGTCTCTGTCTCTGTCTCTGTCTCTGTCTCTGTCTCTGTCTCTGTCTCTCTCTCTCTCTCTCTCTCTCTCTCTCTCTCTCTCTCTCTCTCTGTCTCTCTCTCTCTGTCTCTCTCTCTCTGTCTCTCTCTCTCTGTCTCTCTCTCTCTCTCTCTCTCTCTCTCTCTCTCTCTGTCTCTCTCTCTCTGTCTCTCTCTCTCTCTCTCTCTCTCTCTCTCTCTCTCTCTCTCTCTCAAATTCAAATTCAAATTCAAGCTGCTTTATTGGCATGAAAAACATTGTGTCAATATTGCCAAAGCAACAATGTATACAATATACATTGTAATACAATTAAAACAATGACAAACAATAATATAGAATGGCAGTAAATAATAATACAAAATTAAATATAAAAATAGTAACAATAAAATGGTAACAGTCAATAGTCGAATGTAATGTATGGTGTAATGCACCACTACCACCACCACCATCATTAAACTGCTATCATTACCATTACCACCCATACCACTACTATTTGGAATGATAAACAACAATAATAATACTAATAACAAAAACAGTAATAACAATAACAGTCATAATAAGTAAGTTACTGCTTACTATGCAGATGTTATTATTCAGTGTCCCTCAGGCTATGGCAGGTAAATACATATTTGGCTGCAAGAGAAGCCATTGCTCCTTCGCCCATGAGTATTTTTAGTTTTTCCTCTGGGTTTAATAAGTTAAAATTTGGAATAAATGTAGTCATTTCTGTGAATAATGAATCTCTTGGTGAGGAATATTTATCACAGTAAAGGAGAAAGTGCATCTCTGTTTCTACGTCCCCTGTCAGGCAGTGACCACATACACGCTCCTCTTTGGGTAGCCATGTCTTTTTATGTCTGCCGGTTTCTATTGCCAATCGGTGGTCACTCAGCCTGTACTTGGTAAGGATCTGTCTCTGCTTCGAATCTCTGACAGAGTAGAGATATTCAGCCAATTCATATTCTCTGTTTAGGGTCAGATAGCAATTTAGTCGGCTTTGGGATTTTGTTTCGTTTTTCCAATGTTGTAAATATGAGTCCTTTGATTGGTTCATGATTTTGTTTATTGGAATTCTTTCTTTTGAAGCAGTGCTGGTGTCAGCTTGGTTGGTTAGGTCCAACACCAGCTGACTGAGAGGGCTCGTTTCTGGGCTCAGCTCTTGGGTTTGAAGTGCTTTAAATTGCAGACTCGAATTTGGACTTGAATTTAGATGTAGCCAAAATTTTAATGATCTTTTCTGTATTTTCATTATTATTGGAAAGCGGCCCAATTCTGCCCTACATGCATTAGTTGGTGTATTTCTCTGGACTTGTAGGATTTTCCGACAGAATTCTGCATGTAGGGTTTCAATTGGATGTTTGTCCCACATTTTAAAGTCCAGTTTATTGAGTGGCCCCCAAACCTCACTTCCGTAAAGAGCTATTGGTAGGATTACACTGTCAAATATTTTGGTCCAAATTCTAATTGGGATGTTGATTTTGAATAATTTCATTTTTATTGCATACAATGCTCTGCGGGCTTTTTCTTTGAGTGCATTCACTGCCCTATTAAAGTTTCCCGAATGCAGATATGGTCAGACCAAGGTAGGTGTAATTGTTTGTGTGTTCAATGATGGTGTTGTTCAGGGTGAATTTATATTTGTGTTTCTGACATCTGTTTTGTTTTTGGAAAATCATGATTTTAGTTTTTGGGAAATTTACTGCCAGGGCCCAATTATGGCAATATTGCTCTAGAATATTAATGTTCTGTTGAAGACCTTCTTTGGTTGGTGATAGAAGTACCAAGTCATCAGCATATAGCAGGTATTTCACCTCTGTGTCAAATAGTGTGAGTCCTGGGGCTGGAGAATTGTCCAACATGTCTGCTAATTCATTGATATAAATGTTGAAAAGATTTGGACTCAAACTACAGCCTTGTCTCACACCTCGACATTGTGAAAAGAATTCTGTTCTTTGGTTTTTGATTTTTATTGCACACTTGTTTTCTGTGTACATACATTTTATTAAGTCATACACCTTACCACCAAGCCCACTTTGTAGAATTTTGTAGAATAGCCCTTCGTGCCAAATAGAATCAAATGCTTTTTTAAAGTCAATAAAGCAAGCAAAGATTTTGCCCTCTTTTTTTTGGTGGACGTGTTTATTAATTAGTGTGTGTAAGGTGTATATATGGTCAGTAGTGCGATGGTTAGGGAGAAAGCCAATTTGACATTTAGTTATTACATTTTTTTCTTGAAGAAAGGTTTGGATTCTTGAATTCAAAATGCTACAGAAAACCTTTCCCAAGTTACTGTTTACACAAATTCCCCTGTAATTATTGGGGTCTGATTTGTCTCCACTTTTGTGGATAGGAGAGATGAGCCCCTGGTTCCAGACATCAGGGAAGCAGCCAGAAGTTAAAACCATGTTGAACAATTTAAGCACAGCATTTTGCAACTCAGGTGTGCTGTTTTTCAGCATTTCATTTCTGATGTTGTCTAGACCACAAGCCTTCTTTGATTTAATAGATTTGAGCTTTTCATTTAGTTCTTGTTGGGTTATTGGGTAATCTAATGGATTTTGGTTATTTTTAATGACTGATTCAAGGATGTTCAATTTTTCTTTAATTTCTAATTGGTTCTGTTTTAAGTCTTTTTGTGGGATGTTTTTGTATAGATTATCAAAATAAGTTTTCCAAATTCCTACATCTTGTATGGCTAATTCTTGTGGCTTTGTTGTGCTTAAATTGTTCCACATGTCCCAGAACTGATTTTGGTCAATTGCGTTTTCAATTTCATCAAGTGTCTTGTTGGTATAATTCAGTTTCTTGCGTTTCAATGTATGTTTATACTGTTTCAGAGTTTCAAAGTATTCATATCGTATCTCTGGGTTGTTTTGCTGCTTATGTTTTTTGTTTGACATTTGTCTTAGGTGTTTTCTAATTGTTTTACATTCATTATCAAACCATTTGTCAGAAACATTTTGTTTTTTGTTTCTGATGTTGCATTTCTTTGGTTTTCTCAAATTTGCTTTCGATGCTGCTTTTTGGAATATGCAGTTGATGTTTAGAGTAGCCGAATTGACACCATCTTTATTGTTTTGGTATTGTGAGTTATTGAAAAACTGTATAGAGTTCATCATTTCTTTTGAGTTCAATGTTTCAATGAATCTCTCTGCACTGTTTGGAGCCCATCTGTATGATTGGTTTATGTTGAAGAGTTTATTGGGCAGTTTTTTTGAATGAATATTGCTGGTTAATTTCTTCAAAAACACGTTGATCTGACTGTGATCTGACAATGGTGTCTGTGGTCTGACAGTGAATGCACTAATGGAGGAGGGGTCAATGTCCGTGATGGCATAATCGACTACACTTGTCCCAAGAGCTGAGCAGTAAGTAAACTGACCTAAAGAGTCCCCTCTGATTCTACCATTAAGCATGTACAGGCCTAAGGCTCGACAGAGATGCACTAACTCCTTCCCATTTTTGTTCAGTATTTGGTCAGGACTGTTTCTATTATTTATAATAGGGCTACTGTACAAGGAGTGGTGACCAAATATGTGGTGGTTACCTCCCGCATCAGTGTAGTCAGGCTCAGAACCTGTTCTTGCATTGAAATCTCCACAAAGAAGCACTTTACCCTCTGCCTGAAATGTAATGATTTCTGTATGGAGATTGTCAAAAAACTGATTATCATAATATGGTGAATCTGAAGGAGGAGCATAAGCTGCACATATGTACACATCATTGTCACAATAGATTGTACCTTTGTTAAGTTTTAGCCAAATGTGACTGGTACCTTTTTTCATTTCATTTAGTGCCAAGTCCTGCTTATGCCAAATGATGATTCCACCTGAGTCTCGGCCCCGTTTAACATTTTTATGTTTGATTGATGGTAGTAAACTTTCTCTATAGCCTGAGGGACACTGAGTATCTATGTCTCCACGACACCATGTTTCCAGTAGGATTATGATGTCCTGTCCTTTGATGTTTTTAATAAATTCTGGATTTGTTGTTTTATAACCAAAATGTGAAGAGTAAAGTCCCTGGATATTCCAAGAGCTGATAGTTAATGATCTCATTTATAATAAGTGATATTCACTGGTTTGAGTAAAGTACATTGAAAACAATACAAAATAATATATATATATATATATATATACACATACATACATATATATATACATATACACACATACATACACACACACACACACACACACACACACACACACACACACACACACACACACACACACACACATACACACATACATACATACACACACACACCATTATATAAATATTATTATTATACCGGTGCCAATAAAATTAAGAATAGTTGTAAACAAATTAATAAGAATGGAATAAGACTGCACAAAAAATAAGTACAATGCAATCTGCAACCCTGTGTGTGTGTGTGCCCGTGAATTAAAGGGTCTGTCTAGCTCAGTAGTCTGCATATTAGATGCAGTAGTTGGCGCACCTCTCCTATCTCTGACTGTTCTAGGTGTCTTTTGCCAGAGGTTACCTCAGCATATGTAGGCTGATGATCTGAATGATACATGGTGTGGACTGCATCATGTGGTGTACTTCTCTGAAGGACAGTGTTCTGTCCGACCCTGGAGTAGTGGTCAGAGCTGTGTTGTGATGGGCCAGGTCCAGTAGAGATGTGTTGTGACGGGCCAGGTCCAGTAGAGCTGTGTTGTGATGGGCCAGGTCCAGTTGAGATGTGTTGTGATGGGCCTGGTCTAGTAGAGCTGTGTTGTGATGGGCCTGGTCCAGTAGAGCTGTGTTCTGATGGGCCTGGTCCAGTAGAGCTGTGTTGTGATGGGCCTGGTCCAGTAGAGCTGTGTTGTGATGGGCCTGGTCTAGTAGAGCTGTGTTGTGAAGGCCCTGGTCTAGTAGAGCTGTGTTGTGATGGGCCGGGTCTAGTCGTGCTGTCCTGAGGCGGGTCTGGTCTCGTAAATCTGTGTTGTGATGGGCCTGGTCTAGTAGAGCTGTGTTGTGATGGGCCTGGTCTAGTAGAGCTGTGTTGTGTTGGGCCTGGTCTAGTCGTGTTGTCCTGATGCGGGTCTGGTCTCGTAAATCTGTGTTGTGATGGGCCTGGTCTAGTAGAGCTGTGTTGTGAAGGCCCTGGTCTCGTAAATCTGTGTTGTGTTGGGCCTGGTCTAGTAGAGCTGTGCTGTAATAAGCCGTGTCTGGCTCTTTTCTCCTGGGGATGGTGGAGGTACTGTTGTTTCAGAAGGTGGGGCGGGGGACCTCTGTTGCTGGGGTGATGGGTGTGTGGGTCCCTGCCAAGTGTTGCATCTTTTAGGTCCTTGGCAAAGGTTCTGACACTGTCCTGATCAAGATGTACATTATCGTATAAGTGTTGACATGTCAGAGTGGGGTGGTGAGCCGTTCTGACGTTGAGTAGTGAGGCACAGTCCACAGTGATCTGTTGATTTATTTTGTCGATCAACTGTCCTGGGAAGTCTTTTCTTGGTAGGAGGGTGGACACAACTATATTGGTTGTTGGGAACACAGCCTGTGCCCGTTCTGTCACTCTTCTCACTGCCCCAGATACATCTTCACCTTTGGCATGAAGGTCGTTTGTGCCAGTGTGGATGATGATGTTGTCGAGGGTGTCAATCCTGGTCTGACTGAGTAGCTGCATTGCACTGTCAGTTGTAGGACACCAGAACTTATACACCTGGTGTCTAGGGAATAATCTTTCCTGGACTAAGAACTTCCCATTTGAATCAATAAGGATTGCAGTTGTGGGTGACTGTCTGGCTGGAGCAGACTGGGAGACTGGTATTCTGACCTGGGCTGGAGCAGACTGGGAGGCTGGTATTCTGACCTTGGCTGGAGCACACTGTGTTGGAGCAGACTGAGAGGCTGGTTGGCTGACCTGGGCTGGAGCAGACTGAGAGGCTGGTTGGCTGACCTGGGCTGGAGCAGACTGAGAGGCTGGTAGGTTGACCTGGGCTGGAGCACACTGTGCTGGAGCAGACTGGGAGACTGGTATTCTGACCTGTGCTGGAGCAGACTGGGAGACTGGTATTCTGACCTGTGCTGGAGCAGACTGGGAGACTGGTATTCTGACCTGGGCTGGAGCACACTGTGTTGGAGCAGACTGAGAGGCTGGTTGGCTGACCTGGGCTGGAGCAGACTGGTAGGCTGGTGCAGTGTCATCAGGCTGTGTGGTGGAGGCCATGCTGGTCTCGGGTTCTGCTTGTGTTATGCCAAGCTGGTGGACATGTTCTCCAGATGCAGAGGACATAATGACTCGCTGCTGGTTGAGGAGGTCAATGTACCTCTCTCTCTGCTCTAGCTCCTTTCTTGTTGTGCTCAGATGGTCTCTGAGGTCATCATTTTTCTGACTCAGTTTGTCCATTCTGCTTTCTAGTTTAGCAATAGATGCTCTGCTCTCCTCCTTGAACTGTTTCATCTCTTCTTTAAGTTTCTGGACAGTGTCCTCCTCTTGAAGCATGTTCTCTCTGAGTTCTATGACCTCTGCTTCAACTAGAGAGAGGGTGTTGTGGAAACTCTCTCTCTCTCTCTCTCTCTCTCTCTCTCTATCTCTCTCTCTCTGTCTCTCTCTCTCTCTCTATCTCTCTCTCTCTCTCTCAATTCAATTCAATTCAATTCAATTGACTTTATTGACATGGCAAGTTCGTTATTACTTACATTGTCAAAGTATACATATCGAAAATCAAAATCAAATATATATGTATATATATACAAAATATATATATATTTATATATAAATAAATGGTGGGACCAACAGCAATAATAACAGTAGTAGTGGACATGGGATTACCATTAACAACAACTACAACAACAATATTAATCAGAACAACAATACATTAAAGCAACAGTAGTAGACCAGTGTCAATATGACTTGAGAAGACATATGACCTGGTATGAAAGACAAAACAAAACTAAGCTAAATGGGAAATATTATCAACATTACTTTGCATTTTTCACTGGCTGTCCCTCAGGTTGTGGCAGGAGGACACATATTTGGCTGCCAAAACTGCACATTTTGGCTTTTCACCCAATAAATATTTGATTTTTTCTTCATCTTTTATAGTTTCAAATTCTTTGTATTGAGTTATAATTTTGGGAAAGAAATATGCTCTTAGGTCTGAGTATTTGTCACAGTGTAGTAGGAAATGCACCTCTGTCTCTACCTCTCCTCTGGAGCAGAGTGAGCACAGCCTGTCTCTCTCTCTCTATCTCTCTCTATCTCTCTCTCTCTCTCTCTCTCTCTCTCTCTCTCTCTCTCTCTGTCTCTGTCTCTCTCTCTCTGTCTCTCTCTCTCTCTCTCTCTCTCTCTCTCTCTCTCTGTCTCTCTCTCTCTGTCTCTCTGTCTCTGTCTCTCTCTCTCTCTCTGTCTCTCTCTCTCTGTCTCTCTCTCTCTGTCTCCCTCTCTCTGTCTCCCTCTCTCTCTCTCTCTCTCTCTCTCTCTCTCTCTCTCTCTCTCTCTCTGTCTCTCTCTCTGTCTCTGTCTCTGTCTCTGTCTCTGTCTCTGTCTCTCTCTCTGTCTCTGTCTCTCTCTCTGTCTCTCTCTCTCTGTCTCTGTCTCTCTCTCTCTCTCTCTCTCTCTCTCTCTCTCTCTCTCTCTCTCTCTCTCTCTCTCTCTCTCTCTCTCTCTCTCTCTCTCTCTCTCTCTCTCTCTCTCTCTCTCTCTCTCTCTCTCTCTCTCTCTCTCTCTCTCTCTCTCTCTCTCTCTCTCTCTCTCTCTCTCTCTGGTTGCTCTGCAGAATTGTAAGAACCGACGCAGGACAGGAGAAACGGGGAGTCAAACATTTATTCTGGAACGGACAAAGAACACAACAGACATTAAACAAGACAGGAACAGTGTCAGCACACAAATAAACAAGGACATATGACAAACAATCCCGAAGCAGGGAACAGAGCTAGGAAACAGACAGTTATAGGGAAGGAAATTACACAAGTAATTGAGTCCACGTGAGTCCAATGAGCGCTGATGCGCGTGACGGGGAAAGGCAGGTGTGTGTACTGAAAGTGGCTTGAGTGCGTAATGTTGGGGAGGAAGAGCGGGAGCAGGCGTGACAAGAATGAGAATAACATTGTAAATAACCTCAATTTAAACTTGTATTGCTGTGCAGTCATCGATTGTATGCCCCCCCCCCCCCCCCCCCGATTACAGTCCTACTGATGATCTCATAAATAAAGCACATATTAATCTAAAATCATAGCCTCCATGTTTAGGTTTGTGCTCTGAAGTTGTACCTGAAGGTTCCTGCTCTGAGTCTGACTCTGAACTGACCACCATCTCCAGTTCTGCAGTAGCACCTGAAGGTTCCTGCTCTGAGTCTGACTCTGAACTGACCACCATCTCCAGTTCTGCAGGAGCACCTGAAGGTTCCTGCTCTGAGTCTGACTCTGACCTCTGTCGAGTTGAAGTATCTGCTCTCCAGTTGAAATTTCAGCTCTGGTGCAGATGTGCCCATCTGCTCTCCAGGTGTAGACCCAGGGGGCCCGTTTAGAACCTTTTTAGGACATTTCGAGATGACAGATGTTTGTGTTTGGTCTATTAATGTACCTGTGAGTTGAAATTTTTATCATTTTTGCATTTTTGACAAAATTAGACTCCTTTAAAGTGCCAGTTTTTCGCTCAGGTAGGGTATCAGCCTGAGCTATTTAAAAACACGTTTTCAACATTTCAAGATAGCAGTTAGTTTAGTTTGATGTAAATAAAGATAGCTGAGAAGTGGGACTCTGTCATTGTTTCTGACAAGATCTCTCATTGATCTCGGGTTCAGCCACCAGGGGGCACCAAACCTCTTTGAAAAGTTCATGTGAATAGTTACCACTTCTCAGGAGATGATAGACTTAGCCTTTCAAATGTTTTGTAATGATGGGATGGCTATTGAACAGAACTTTAAAACCTGGTTTTCTTGTATGTACCAGTTCATGAAATCACACATTTGACATTTATGCTCACTGAGTCTGTACATAGTCAAAGCTTTCCTTAAGTTTGGGTCAGTCACAGTGGTCAGGTATTCTGCCACTGTGTACTCTCTGTTTAGGGCCAAATAGCATTCTAGTTTTCTCTGTTTTTTTGTTAATTCTTTCCAATGTGTCAAGTAATTATCTTTTTGTTTTCTCATGATTTGGTTGGGTCTAATTGTGCTGTTGTCCAGGGGCTCTGTGGGGTGTGTTTATGTTTGTGAACAGAGCACAATGACCAGCTTGCTTAGGGGACTCTTCTCCAGGTTCATCTCTCTGTAGGTGATGGCTTTGTTAATGGCCCATACCCTCTTCATCACAAATCAGCCCTGCCATTGTTTGTATTCATACTGTTTTGTAAAGAATGGCTTCTTGTCTGTTAGGTTGTATTCCACTGGGAAAGTGATAACAGTTTTCTCAGAGACTTTGGTGCATTTCTTAGATCAAAAGTGCAATTCTTGATACAACTTGTACAAATTCCAAATCATCTAGTCACTTGTGCACATCATTAAAGCAATTTCTCATTCCTTTGAACAAATTGCAATTGATAATGTACAAGTGTCAGCTTTTTTCCACATTATCAATTGCTCACGTCATTTTGATCAAAATATAGTAGATGGTTCTCTGTTGAATAGTCTTACCCCTCAAAACATCTAGGCATTAGTTCCTTGCATAAGCCATTACATGCAAAATTGTTTAACTATTTGTCATAAACTGTCAACCTCTCTCCGCCTCTCTCCCTTTTCACTCCCCTCTCTCCCTTTTCACTCCCCTCTCTCCGCCTCTCTCCCTTTTCACTCCCCTCTCTCCGCCTCTCTCCCTTTTCACTCCCTCTCTCCGCCTCTCTCCCTTTTCACTCCCTCTCTCCGCCTCTCTCCCTTTTCACTCCCCTCTCTACACCTCTCTCCCTTTTCACTCCCTCTCGCCGCCTCTCTCCCTTTTCACTCCCTCTCGCCGCCGCTCTCCCTTTTCACTCCCTCTCTCCGCCTTTCTCCCTTTTCACTCCCTCTCTCCGCCTCTCTCCCTTTTCACTCCCTCTCTCCGCCTCTCTCCCTTTTCACTCCCTCTCTCCGCCTCCCTCCCTTTTCACTCCCTCTCTCCGCCTCTCTCCCTTTTCACTCCCTCTCTCCGCCTCTCTCCCTTTTCACTCCCTCTCTCCGCCTCTCTCCCTTTTCACTCCCTCTCTCCGCCTCTCTCCCTTTTCACTCCCTCTCTCCGCCTCTCTCCCTTTTCACTCCCTCCCTCTCCGCCTCTCTCCCTTTTCACTCCCTCTCTCTCCCTTTTCACTCCCTCTCTCTCCCTTTTCACTCTCTCTCTCCCTTTTCACTCCCTCTCTCCGCCTCTCTCCCTTTTCACTCCCTCTCTCCGCCTCTCTCCCTTTTCACTCCCTCTCTCCGCCTCTCTCCCTTTTCACTCCCTCTCTCTGCCTCTCTACCTTTTCACTCCCTCTCTCCGCCTCTCTACCTTTTCACTCCCTCTCCCTCTCTAAGAACTTCCCATTTGAATCAATAAGAATTGCAGTTGTGGGTGACTATCTGGGTGGAGCAGACTGGGAGGCTGGTATTCTGACCTGGGCTGGAGCAGACTGGGAGACTGGTATTCTGACCTGGGCTGGAGCAGACTGGGAGGCTGGTATTCTGACCTGGGCTGGTGCAGACTGGGAGGCTGGTATTCTGACCTGGGCTGGAGCAGACTGGGAGGCTGGTATTCTGACCTGGGCTGGAGGAGACTGGGAGGCTGGTATTCTGACCTGGGCTGGAGCAGACTGGGAGGCTGGTATTCTGACCTGGGCTGGAGCACACTGTGCTGGAGCAGACTGGGAGACTGGTATTCTGACCTGTGCTGGAGCAGACTGGGAGACTGGTATTCTGACCTGGGCTGGAGCAGACTGGTAGGCTGGTGCAGTGTCATCAGGCTGTGTGGTGGAGGCCATCCTGTTCTCGGGTTCTGCTTGTGTTATGCCAACCACCAGGTCATTATAACCACCAGGTCATTAGAACCACCAGGTCATTATAACCACCAGGTCATTATTACCACCAGGTCATTATTACCACCAGGTCATTATAACCACCAGGTCATTATAACCACCAGGTCATTATTACCAACAGGTCATTATTACCACCAGGTCATTATAACCACCAGGTCATTATAACCAACAGGTCATTATTACCAACAGGTCATTATAACCACCAGGTCATTATAACCACCAGGTCATTATTACCACCAGGTCATTAGAACCACCAGGTCATTATAACCACCAGGTCATTATAACCACCAGGTCATTACAACCACCAGGTCATTACTACCAACAGGTCATTATTACCAACAGGTCATTATAACCACCAGGTCATTAGAACCACCAGGTCATTAGAACCACCAGGTCATTAGAACCACCAGGTCATTAGAACCACCAGGTCATTATAACCACCAGGTCATTATAACCACCAGGTCATTATAACCACCAGGTCATTATTACCACCAGGTCATTATAACCACCAGGTCATTATTACCACCAGGTCATTATAACCACCAGGTCATTATAACCACCAGGTCATTATTACCACCAGGTCATTATAACCACCAGGTCATTATAACCACCAGGTCATTATAACCACCAGGTCATTAGAACCACCAAGTCATTAGAACCACCAGGTCATTATTACCACCAGGTCATTATAACCACCAGGTCATTATAACCACCAGGTCATTATAACCACCAGGTCATTATAACCACCAGGTCATTAGAACCACCAGGTCATTATAACCACCAGGTCATTAGAACCACCAGGTCATTATTACCACCAGGTCATTAGAACCACCAGGTCATTATTACCACCAGGTCATTATTACCAACAGGTCATTAGAACCACCAGAATACGGTGATTGACAGAGTCGAAAGCCTTGATCAGGTTGATGAAGACGGCTGCACAGTGCTGTCTTTTATCGATGGCGGTTATGATATCGTTTAGTAACTTGAGCGAGGCTGAGGTGCACCCGTGACCAGCTCGGAAACGGGATTACACAGCGGAGAAGGTACGGTGGGATTCGAAATGGTCAGTGATCTGTTTGTCAACTTGGCTGTCGAAGACTTTGGAAAGGCAGGGCAGGATGGATATAGGTCTGTAACAGTTTGGGTCTAGATTGTCACACCCTTTGAAGAGGGGGATGACCGCGGAAGCGTTCCAATCTTTAGGAATCTCGGACGATACTAAAGAGAGGTTGAACAGACCAGTAATAGGGGTTGCCACAATGGCGGCGGATAATTTTAGAAAGAGAGGGTCCAGATTGTCTAGCCCAGCTGATTTGTACGGGTCCAGGTTTTGCAACTCTTTCAGAACATCAGCTATCTGGATTTGGGTGAAGGAGAAGCTGGGGAGGCTTGGGGAAGTAGCTGAGGGGGGTGAGGAGCTGTTGGCCAGGGTTGGGGTAGCCAGGAGGAAAGCATGGCCAGCCATAGAGAAATGCTTATTGAAACTCTCAATTATCGTGGATTTATCGGTGGTGACAGTGTTTCCTAGCCTCAGTGCAGTGGGCAGCTGAGATTAGGTGCTCTTATTCTCCATGGACTTTACAGTGTCCCACAACTTTTTGGAGTTAGAGCTACAGGATGCAAATTTCTGTTTAAAAAGCTTGCATTTGCTTTCCTAACTGACTGTGTGTATTGGTTCCTGACTTCTCTGAAAAGTTGCATATCGCGGGGACTATTCGATGCTAGTGCAGTACGCCACAGGATGTTTCTGTGCTGGTCGAGGGCAGTAAGGTCTGGAGTGAACCAAGGGCTATATCTGTTCTTAGTTCTACATTTCTTGCTTATTTAAGATGGTGAGGAAATTACTTTTAAAGAACAACAAGGCATCCTCTACCGATGGGAGTATACCAGGATACCCGGGCCAGGTCGATTAGAAAGGCCTGCTTGCAGAAGTGTTTTAGGGAGCATTTGACAGTGATGAGGGGTGATCGTTTGATCGTTATCTAACTTCTCTAGGATAGGGGGCAGCAATTTCACGTTTGGATGAAAAGCATACACAAATTCAACTGCCAGTTACTCATCCCCAGAAGATAAGATATGCATATTATTAGTAGATTTGGATAGAAAACACTCTGAAGTTTCTAAAAATGTTTGAATCATGTCTGTGTGTATAACAGAACTTATTTAGCAGGCGAAACCCAGAGGACTTTGCAGGCCATCTATGCAGTAGATTGCAACTCCTCCCCCGTTGGCAGTTATATTTTTACGGAAAATGTTGTAGATGGGGATAGAAATGTCCACATTTTTGGTGGCCTTCCTAAGCCAGGATTCAGACACAGCAAGGACATCAAGGTTGGCGGAGTGTGCTAAAGCAGTGAGTATAACAAACTTAGGGAGGAGGCTTCTGATGTTAACATGCATGAAACCAAGGCTTTTACGGTTACAGAAGTCAACAATTGAGAGTGCCTGGGGACACACAGGGCCTGGGTTAACCTCTACATCACCCGAGGAACAGAGGAGTAGGATGAGGGTACGGCTAAAGGCTATCAGAACTGGTCATCTAGTGCGGTGTGAACAGAGAATAAAAGGAGCATAATGTAATGTACAGACAGGGTTTGGTAGGGTGCGGGTACAGTGGAGGTAAACCTAGGCATTGAGTGACGATAAGAGAGGTTGCATCTCTGGAGGCACCAGTTATGCTAGGTGAGGTCACTGCATGTGTGGGAAGTGGGACAAAATAGCTCTCTGAGGCATGTTGAGTGGGACTAGGGGCTCCGCAGTAAAATAAAACAATGATAACTACCCTAAACAACAGTATACAAGGCATATTTACATTAGAGAGACATAAAGCGAGGCATAAAGCAATCACAGGTGTTGATTGGGAGAGCTAGCTAAGACAACGGGCAAGACAACAGTTAATCAGCTAAGACAACAACAAGTAAAATGGAGATGAATGGGCAGAGAGGGTCAGCTAACTACACACTTGGCCTGAGTTCGAGGCTGGGGCCGACAGATAAACAAAATGGAGTACCGTGATGAATGAACAGTCCAGCAGGCATCAGCTATGTAGCCAAGTGATCATAGGGTCCAGTGAACAGCAATATATGAACCAGGGAAGCCATTAGGTAGTCGATACAATGCTAGCTGGGAGATGCGCTTGGCTCGAGGCTAACTGGTGCTAGCTTCGGGACAAGGGCATTAGCCACTATAGCCACTCCAGTGCGTCCGGTGCAAAGGTCCAGAGCTTACGGCAGGAATCCGGTGATGTAGTGGCTTCTAGTTGTCTCAGTGAAGAGTCTGGGAGGCATCAGCTGTGCAGCCGAGTGATCATAGGGTCCACTGAGCAGGCCGGGAGATGGGCCTCACTCAAGGCTAGCTTCGGGGCTGGGCCACTCGGTGGCAGCTAGCTAGCTGTGATTATCCGGTGTAATGGTCCAGAGCTTACGGCAGGAATACGGTGATGTAGTGTAGAAAAACAGTCCGATATGCTCAGGGTTGATATTGCGCTGTGCAGACTGGCAGGTATTATCCAGGCTAAAAGCGGCTGGTGTCTGAGCTAAAAAGGTAAAGGCCGCTAGCAATGGCTAACAATGACTCAATACCTAGTAGCTAATTAGCTGGTTAGCTTCTGATAGCTAGCTTCTGCTGGAGTTTCCAGCTATAAGGTCTAAAAAATTGCAGTTCCGTATCACAGGTGAGGTGTGTTGCCAAAAAAAAGAGGAAAAAAACATAACATTTACAACAAACACATCTTACTGCTACGCCATCTTGGATTACAAGGTGACTCAGTTAAAAACCATTGGATATAGCAAACTCTGAAATTATTTAGTATTTCTGTGCCCATGAAAACTGTTTTCCCAGCGTAACATAAGGAGCCACTAAATGATACATAATTCCAGTGCATTTCAGAAAACAAGAAAACTGTCCGACAGCAAGATCCCGTATTTAAGTTGAAGTTCATCATATGACAAGCGTAACATTATGACTATAACTACTGTTCCCTGAAATAGGGAAACTAGGTACAACATACTATTAAATCCACATAGTTATGACTATAACTACTGTTCCCTGAAGGAGGGAAACTAGGTACAACATACTATTAAATCCACATAGTTATGACTATAACTAGTGTTCCCTGAAGGAGGGAAACTAGGTACAACATAATATTAAAGTCACGCCTCGCTGGAAGCCCTGCCTTCCACAGGTGATGAGCGTGAGGCTCGGATTTATTCCTTAAATGTAATACCGCTCTTCACCATTTTCATTTTTTAGTGTAAATAACTCACGGACACTAGAGAAGCTTAACCAGGTTTAATTCTTCCCAAAGGGTCGTTACAGCCGTAGTTCAGACAAAAACATGTTCTCACCATCACAAGTATATATACCCACTTTGGACACTCCTCTTCTGGCTTCCGACGTCGGGCACAATATGACAACAGCCAGCTCAAGAGCAGGGCGCAAAATTCAAAATATATATTTTTTTAATATTTAACTTTCACACATTAACAAGCAACTTTCCAATAAAAGATAAACATCTTGTGAATCCAGCCAACATGTCCGATTTTTAAAATGTTTTACAGCGAAAACACCACGTATATTTATGTTAGCTCACCACCAAATACAAAAAAGGACAGACATTTTTCACAGCACAGGTAGCATGCACAAAGCCAACCTAACTAACCAAGATCCAACCAAACTAACCAAGAAACAACTTCATCAGATGACAGTCCTATAACATGTTACACAATAAATTTATGTTTTGTTCGAAAAATGTGCATATTTGAGGTAAAAATCAGTTTTACATTGCTGCTACCATCACAGCTACCGTCAGAAATAGCACCGAAGCAGCCAGAGTAATTACAGACGCCAACGTCAAATACCTAAATACTCATCATAAAACATTTCTGAAAAATACATGGTGTATAGCAAATGAAAGACCAAGATCTTGTGAATACAGCCAATATTTCCGATTTTTTAAGTGTTTTACAGCGAAAACTGTCATCTGATTAAGTTGTTTCTTGGTTTCTTTGGTTTGTTCTAGGTTAGTTTGGTTGATTTTGCTACCTGTGCTGTGAAAAATGTCTGTGCTTTTTTCTATTTGTTGGTGAGCTAACATAAATATATATTGTGTTTTCCCTGTAAAACATTTTAAAAAATCGGACATGTTGGCTGGATTCACAAGATGTGTATCTTTCATTAGCTGTATTGGACTTGTTAATGTGTGAAAGTTAAATATTTCAAAAAAAAAAAAATTATGAATTTCGCGCTCTGCCTTTTCAGTGGAATGTGGGAGGAGTTCCGCTAGCGGAACGGGGGGGCGAGACAGGTTAATATCTCAATGTTCAAAGTTTAGAATCCAACAGTCATAAAGTTACACTCCCTTTCAGTCGGTCAACCTCGGTACAACATACTATGGGGAAATACAATCATTCCCCATGCCGAACCAAACGGATACTAAATGAAACGGCCCCTGGCAGACCACCCAGACCTGACCCCGCAAAATACGTCAGTTTTGTCAATTTATTAATTGTGTTTTGTTTGAAACACTCCTGTCAATGTTGAGTAAGGAAGCACACCCAATTACGCATATAGAAGTAGGACTAGTCTACCTGATTACACATATAGAGGTAGGACTAGTCTACCTGGTTACACATATAGAAGTAGGACTAGTCTACCTGGTTACACATATAGAAGTAGGACTAGTCTACCTGGTTACACATATAGAAGTAGGACTAGTCTACCTGGTTACACATATAGAGGTAGGACTAGTCTACCTGATTACACATATAGAGGTAGGACTAGTCTACCTGGTTACACATATAGTAGTAGGACTAGTCTACCTGGTTACACATATAGAAGTAGGACTAGTCTACCTGACTACACATATAGAAGTAGGACTAGTCTACCTGGTTACACATATAGAAGTAGGACCAGTCTACCTGGTTACACATATAGAAGTAGGACTAGTCTACCTGACTACACATATAGAAGTAGGACTAGTCTACCTGGTTACACATATAGAAGTAGGACCAGTCTACCTGGTTACACATATAGAAGTAGGACTAGTCTACCTGGTTACACATATAGAAGTAGGACTAGTCTACCTGGTTACACATATAGAAGTAGGACTAGTCTACCTGGTTACACATATAGAAGTAGGACTAGTCTACCTGGTTACACATATAGAAGTAGGACTAGTCTACCTGGTTACACATATAGAAGTAGGACTAGTCTACCTGACTACACATATAGAGGTAGGACTAGTCTACCTGGTTACACATATAGAAGTAGGACTAGTCTACCTGGTTACACATATAGAAGTAGGACTAGTCTACCTGGTTACACATATAGAAGTAGGACTAGTCTACCTGGTTACACATATAGAAGTAGGACTAGTCTACCTGGCATGCGCGCAAATGTAGGCCTATAAATGTGCCTATTTGGGGATGTCTGACAGTATTTCTGATTGTCTTAACGCTGCACCACTAATGAGTTGTGAAGCTTCTCATATAAAAAAATTATTCACCTCAAACAGCAAGTAAACAAAGTCTAATCAAAATCAATTGCGTATGACAATAGTTCCTCAAAGTATTTTCGTAAATTATTTCCAGCTCTCGCCCTTTCGATAACCACTCGGCATGAAAGGGAAAAATGTAATGCTCTGATCCAGTGGAAATGTCATAAAATACCTGATTACTTCTTATCCTTTGCACAAATAGCCGACAGCTGTGTCTGTCCCGAACTCACTGGCGTGGGAAACTAACAGCCCAGAATATATTATACTATGTTGCAAGCTTGCTATCACAAGTTTCAGAGGACCCAGTTGATACAATGTTTCAAGTTTGTTGTAGACATGCCATGTGCAGCAAATGTGATTTATAGGATATTTTCTACCTGCAGAATGCAATGTTTTTATTTGTTAGCTTTATGTAGGCTATTTTTTTACATAGTTGGCAATGGAAATAAAAGGTACTTTTAGATTTGTATAATTTTAATTCAGATAGAATGTAGATTAATCACAGACAATGATTTTGAGATACTATTATCAATGAAATGAAACTGTTTCACGAAAATGTGCATATGAAAATGAGAACTGGCATCAGATTTGTAGTAATGGTCAGATACATTGGCACTCCAACTGGAAAAGGTTGCCGACTGCTGGTGTAGTTTATTACTGAAAACTTCAGTAGCAGAATTTCCGAAGTCCAGCAGCAGAGTGGCTAGAGCGTTGGACTAGTAACCGAAAGATTGCAAGATCGAATCCCCGAGCTGCCAAGGTATAAATATGTTGTTCTGCCCCTGAACAAGGCAGTTAACCCACTGTTCCTAGGCCGTCATTGTAAAATAAGAATTTGTTCTTAACTGACTTGCCTAGTTAAATAAAGGTTACATTTAAATAAATAAATAAATGGTGTTTCATGCCAAACCATTTTTTACAAATCCATCAAGGCACCAACTTTGAGAAGGGTTTAAAACAAAGGTTTCAAACCAATTCATGAATGTAATTGCTTCTAGGTATGTCTTGCCTTTAATGTAAAGGCATGAAAAAAAATTGGCTGAATATTATACAATGACTTATCAACAGCTCTAATAATTTGACCCCCACAGAAAATCTACACTGGCAATTCTAGAATATACTATATATCCTAGAAACCTGGTTAAACTATCATTATGACATCATGGATGAATTCTAGAATATACTATATATCCTAGAAACCTGGTTAAACTATCATTATGACATCATGGATGGCCAGTCCTTGTATTCATAGTGTAGTGAATTCAGGAGGTTGCCCTGATCTGAACTCAAACCTGGGTCCAGCGACTGTCAAGCCAACACCTTATAACTGTTATGCCAAGATGTCTGAACTTCTTGACGAGGTCGCTAGGTTTTGGGTTACGGTTGATACAATAGCTTTCTCTATTAATTTGAGAGTGGTTACATTTCTCCAGACCCCATCCCAGCCCCCATCCCTCAGCTGTTTACCAAACCAAGTCTCTGGGCAGCCATTTTGTTGCTGTTTAAATACTAGGTTGTCCCTTTAAAAAAGCCACACAAGAATCAATCAACCAATAACAAAGCTGTAATTCCACCACTATTTTGCTAATAAGATGATGGATGGGGGTGGAGAAATGTAACTACTTTCAAATTCATAGACAGACCTATGGATGAAAGGACTGACCATCCATGATATCAACATTATAGTTTTAACCATGTTGAGGCTATACAGTGTTGATTTACATTGTTGCTAAACATTGGAGTAAAAAAGCTTATTCTGGGTTCTGATGGGGTACAACAGTTGAACTAAGCTCATGAGGAATGTGTTATGTTCTTCAAGAATCAATGGCTAGAAATAAATAATTTAAAAATCTAAATATGGATGTGGTAATTGCAGATTTCCCCTTTAACACCACACATCCTTCCAGTTCTCTGCTGCCAGTGACAGGAGCGAATTTCAAAATTCGCTGAAGCTGGAGACTTATATTTCCCTTACCAACTTTAAACATCAGCTATCTGAGCAGCTAACCGATCGCTGCAGCTGTACATAGTCCTCTGTAAATAGCCCACCCAATCTACCTACCTCATCCCCAAACTGTTTTTATTTACTTTTCTGCTCTTTTGCACACCAGTATCTCTACTTGCACATCATCATCTGCTCATTTATCACTCCAGTGTTAATCTGCTAAATTGTAATTCTTCGCTACTATGGCCTATTTATTGCCTACCTCCTCATGCCTTTTGCACACACTATATATAGACTTTCTTTTTTTCTACTGTCATTGACTTGCTTATTGTGTTATTGGCTTGTTTATTGTATGTTATTCCATGTGTAACTCTGTGTTGTTGTCTGTGTCACACTGCTTTGCTTTATCTTGGCCAGGTCGCAGTTGTAAATGAGAACGTGTTCTCAACTGGCCTACCTGGTTAAACTATCATTATGACATCATGGCCTACCTGGTTAAACTATCATTATGACATCATGGCCTACCTGGTTAAACTATCATTATGACATCATGGCCACCTGGTTAAACTATCATTATGACATCATGGCCACCTGGTTAAACTATCATTATGACATCATGGTCACCTGGTTAAACTATCATTATGATATCATAGCCACCTGGTTAAATAAAGGTGAAATAAAAAAAATGAAACATCAGTTCAACAACTGCAGAGTTTGTGTCTCTGTTTTTAAGACAGTACTTACTTGTGTTAATCAGGGAACGGTCTCTCAAAACCATATTATGGCTAAGTTCATCCTTAGAACCATTGGATGCCTTAAGATGCGTTTGGGAAACCGGGCCCAGATATCCAGTTTCCTCCTCCTCCTTTTTCGATCTGACAGTCATCTCCCCCTCCTCCTCTTTCACCCCAAAAGCTGCATCCTCCTCTTCTTTTACTGTAAAATCCTCCTCCTCTTTGAACGCGTCTTCCTCTTCTGTCACTGAAACGTCTTTATATTCTTGTTTAACTGTAACAGCCTCACCCTCTAATTCTTGTTTTACTGTGACATCCTCCTCTTCCTCCTCCTCTTTCACCAGAGCTTCTTTCTCCGTCCAGCAGTCCTCCTCTTCATTAACAAGAGAGTAGCTTAGTGACCTCATGGTTGGAGATGTTAGCTAGCTAGGCTAATGCTAACTTAACCAGCCCGCTAGATGAATGAAAACAATACCGTAAATATGAAAATTATGAAATTAAAAAGGATAACTAACTAGACGACAGAAGTGGGTTTAAAATACAGTGGCTAATATACACTAAAGCGTCGAAAGAGCTTTATTGGTTGGTCTATTTTGACTTGCAAGCTACAGAGGTGGCTGAATTACTTTTGCTGCTGTTGAAAGAAGCGTTCCGTCCACTAGATTATACGTCACAGTAGCAGCATTGCCTTAAAGTCGCAGACCGCCATCTGCTAAATGGAGTGGGTAACGCAGTTGAGTAAAATGTAAATTACATTTTCAGACAAAAGTAGGTAGGAATCAGGAACATAGCTAGTCCTAAAATATTAATTAGCCCCCCTCCCTAAATAATTTAAAATCAGTCAATATATCTTTTCTGTGATTTCTTATTTTCGTCAACCGTTCCATCGCATCTTAAACATTTTCCTGGGCCGGCACTAGGACCGGGGGAGGCTGCTGCTGCGCTAGTGACTGTTATACTTTCTTCAGCAAAGATGGCGGACAGAAATACTAGGAGAGAGTGGTAACCCTACACAGAACTGAAGTGGATCAAAGATGGCGGACAGAGATACTAGGAGAGAGGGGAACCCCATACACAGAACTGAATCAAAGATGGCGGACAGAAATACTAGGAGAGAGGTGAACCCCTACACAGAACTGAATCAAAGATGGCGGACAGAAATACTAGGATGGAAGCAAATTTAAGGGATTATAACGTCATAACCAATCATGCAAAAACATTTACAGTTGACAGGAATGTTAGTTCATGTAGAGACAAACGATTATGCATTTTTTAAATCATAGTTCATTTACGAAAATCGTGATTTAGCCAGCTAGCTGACTAACTAACATTAGCCAGCTAGCTTTATGGGTGTTGTGACATGAGTATGAAATTGTAATTCTGGTTGTTTTAGGGACTCCTGAAACAACCAGCAAACCAGACTGTCGTTTTGGAAAACAGTGGATGTATAGAATCTAGCTAGCTGAAGAATTTACTGCAAATTTAATGTACAATTTTGTAAGCTTTCCTTGCTGATATTTGCCATGCAGATAGATGAAATAACGTAGCTAACTATGTTCTTGCTTATTGTGCAGTGGATTATTAAAATCCCTGTATGCCCATGGATGTGTAGCTAGCTATCTAGCCGATCTGTGTATGGACCCAAACGTTTGGTACACATATTAGTTCAGAACCTAGCTATGAACCTCAGCTATCATAGCCAGGTGTATCAACTTCAAAACAGTCTGAATGACATTAATGAAGCCTATGGATTGAGTAGATTATAATATCATGTTGTGCCAAGGATGCAAGTCGAATATACATGTAGTTATTACCATGCATGAGATCCCCACATTGTAGCCTGTACATTTAATATATTCACTGATCATGTACTCTACCTTGGCAAATAAAGGTGCAGTTTAGGTATGAATGTCTTTGAGATTATTTTTCAGTCATATCCAATACCAGGAGAATCAAATTCCAGTCTTTGAAAGACGCTGTGTCTGCATGGATGTATTACAATTATACACTTCAACAGTGTTTACCAATCTTGGTCCTGGGACATCAATGGTTACACATTGTAACTAATAGACTAGAAACAGGATTTAACTAGTTAATTCATATATACAGAAATATAATTTTTTTTAAACAGTACACTACACTTCCTATGCATCATGTAAATACTCCAACACCGGTTCATCTCAACATCTAATGCCCTTCATCTGCATTGATCTGATAAACACAGGATAGGTGGAGTATTTCATCACATTACACTTCATTTCAACCAGTAGAGAATGTGAAACGCTTTATTGAAAAGCTCATTATCTAAGTGTTATAAATACAAGTTCAATCTGTACTTCAATGCACATCTGTTGTGCATTATAAAAACAGAGGAAGAAAGAGGAGGTGGAGAGAGAGGTGTAAAAGACAGAAAGGGAAAGAGGTAAGCACATAGGAGCAGGGAAGGCAGCACATGATTAATGAATCACAGTGCTACATAAATATTCTCTCAGTTCATCACAATTACATAACAGTGTCTCTAGTCGGCCCAAAGGTTATCTTAAAAGCAGGTGAGGTGGTGATGATGGGACTGGGGGTCGGCATCCTCTCACATCAAAACATATCTGCAGACGAGAGACAGATGGAGAGAGAGAGCATGTTTAAGCCTTGTGTTTTTAGTTTTTATTCTAACATTGTTAGTCATCAATCAGGAGGTGAAATGCAAAACTGACCTTGGATCATTAACTCTGGGACTACTGCATCTATCTGTATTTCAATGTAAAGCATCTCTTTAATAATGCTTCCTGTATAATATAAACTGACCTTGGATCATTAACTCTGGGACTACTACATCCATCTGTATTTCAATGTAAAGCATATCTTTAATAATTCTTCCTGTTGACCTGACCAAGTGACCTCTCACCTCTGACCATGCTATGCCCTCTATGTAGCCAGTTCAGATGCAGGAGGGGTTCACCGACACAGCTGATATAACCTAGAGGATTTAGGGAGAAGGGGAGAGAGGGATGAAGTGAAGGAGAGAGACTGTTATTGAGAAAATAAGGTAGTTAAAGCCACAGTGTTCAACAGGAATCTGTGTGTGGCCTCACCTGGTGTCCACACCACACTAAGTGGCTGCAGAGTACTTTATGCTGAAAAACATGAACGGACCCACAAAGACAAACAATATAGCGTAGTTATAGAAATAATGAAGTGTCTTACTATTCTCCATGGTTGGCCCTCTTGCCTATTCTTTGAAGGTGGAAGGAGCCACAGTTATACACCTGAGCCTGCTTACTGCACAACACAATCCATCAATCAGATTGATACATGAGTGTGTAGGTGTGGGTTATAGAGTGTCTAATTGCTCTACATTTTTTCAATATGGGTGATTTAAAATAGCCTGTTTTGTTTTTGCACAGACATCACACCCTTACCTAAACAGCACCCTCACCTGAGAAGTAGAAATCAAAGGGAGAGAAACTGTGAATTGAATAACTGCAGTTGACATAGCTAAGTAAATGGAAGAATACTCCTATTGCAATGTGAATGGCTCTTAAAAGAGCCTTTGGTTGTGCATAGTGTAGTCTATGGTGATGCCAGGGAACAGCACCCTCTTAAAAGAGTCTTTGGTTGTGCATAGTGTAGTCTATGGTGATGCCAGGGAACAGCACCCTCTTAAAAGAGCCTTTGGTTGTGCATAGTGTAGTCTATGGTGTTGCCAGGGAACAGCACCCTCTTAAAAGAGCCTTTGGTTGTGCATAGTGTAGTCTATGGTGTTGCTAGGGAACAGCACCCTCTTAAATGAGCCTTTGGTTGTGCATAGTGTAGTCTATGGTGTTGCCAGGGAACAGCACCCTCTTAAAAAAGCCTTTGGTTGTGCATAGTGTAGTCTATGGTGTTGCTAGGGAACAGCACCCTCTTAAATGAGCCTTTGGTTGTGCATAGTGTAGTCTATGGTGTTGCCAGGGAACAGCACCCTCTTAAAAGAGCCTTTGGTTGTGCATAGTGTAGTCTATGGTGTTGCTAGGGAACAGCACCCTCTTAAAAGAGTCTTTGGTTGTGCATAGTGTAGTCTATGGTGTTGCCAGGGAACAGCACCCTCTTAAAAGAGCCTTTGGTTGTGCATAGTGTAGTCTATGGTGTTGCCAGGGAACAGCACCCTCTTTGAAGAAGTAGGAGGTGAAGATCTCCTGCACACGGATTGCCTCTCTTGCTGCGTTGTTGGACCCCATCCTTGAAACATCCTGCAGAGCAGCAGACTCCTCCTCTGGCACACGGCGGCGAGCTGCAGATCCCCTCCTGGTCCTCGTGTCCATCCTCATGAAGTTACGCAGGACACAGGTAGCCTTCACACGCCTCAATTCCTCCAGGAGGCAGTCCCAGATGACCCTGGTCACCCAACCTTGCAGTGCCCTACACGGTAACTGTAGGCAAATGTTTTGAAGGAATCTCCAGTTACAAGGTATCTGTAGGAATATGGAAGACAATGTAATTATTAGACTGTTACATCACCAGGTCATTGTGGATGACTAAAGTATAATATCCCTGATAACAAATCATGATAACATTGGATTGATAGATGCATGGGCACACATATGTACATGTGTAGCAGGGTGACAATAACAGGATCATATCAAGGATGGCATCACAAATGAATACATAAATACCACTTGAAGCTTGATGATGAATTGATCATTTGAATCAGCTGTGCAGTGCTGAAGCAAAAACAACAATGTACCTCTTTGAGTCCCCAGGACTGAGAACCACTGCTCTTCATTGGGACCTCTTCATATGTAGACTGGCTTTCATAGCGCTCTTTATCTGAGGACAGAATACCTCACAAGAAACACACTTCATTATAGTCAAATTACACCACACTGAATATTATGTTACTATTATCTCCGTCCTCACTTCTAGGGACAGGAACTACACAAAAGTACCTGCCCTATCCAGAATAGCCTCCTCTCTCACTGACAGTTGGGGCTGCTATCCTTTCACCCTCCTCCATGGCTGTTAGCTAGCTACCTACAAATGCATTTGGAGTTTGTTTTTTACAGTGATAAATACATCAAGTTAGATAGCTAATATGAAGTTAGGTAGCTGATGATATTTAATTCACTTAGCTAGCTATCTATCTATACAGTATTTGAAGTTGGTTAGATAACTAGCTAGCCAACTAGCTAGCTCATTTAGCAGCTTATTTGAGTTAGCCTGCACTGTAGCTAGTTAGCTAATAATACATTGTTGTTTTTACATTTTCCAAATCTATTTACTTACTTGAATAGGTTCTCCCAGCCATGTGGACAACTGGAAACAGGGCAGCAAAGTTTGTCCCAAGAGAGTTTTAGAGGATATTACTATTGAACTATGTACCCATTTAATAACCAGACCTCCATACAAACTTGCTCTGCTGAATTCTTGACGGAGTCACAACGGGCAGCCTAAGCGGCATCTAGTCCATCTGCTGACTGGACGCAGTTGAGTAAAATGTAGATTTTATTTTCAGACAAGTTAACTCTAGGGTATCCTCTAGGGCAGGGGTGTCAAACATACGGCCCGCGGGCCGGAACCGGCCCCCAAGGAGGTTCGATCAGGCCCGCAGGATAATTTGAAAGTGGAAAAAATGCATAAAAGACATGGAATTAATATTTTTAATTCGCTGCAATTCATGGATTATCCGCTAAGGGGCGCACTCTTTCCATCAGAGTAGAAGACAAGCCGCATCACTGAGACAGACTGAAAACAGCAGATGGTATCAATGCGCCATCTGCTGCTTGTTACGACGTTGTTAATACCTTGGTCTCTACCTCTCCGCTACACCCTCATTAGCCAAAATGTCGTTATCCAAACGGAGAAAAGTAGATAAGGAGTGTAGAGTCTAGGGATTCTTGAGACATCCCTACCCTAAACCCTGACCCCTAACTTAACCATTTTAAATGTCAACTTCAACGGGCTAGGGACGTCCCAAAGATGTATCGCTACCTGAAAATACATGATCTAAGTGTTTGATAGTTGGTATTCAGCAGTCATAAAGCCTTATTTACTTTAATGAACTACTAAAATAGTGATTTTGTCAGACAGCAGCTCTACACTTTATTGACTGACTGATCCATTCATCCTTCCATCCCTCCTCAGCCTTCCTCTCCTCTGAAGACCCAGTGAGGGTGGAGCTCAGTCAGAGAGCTGTTGAGGGACTGGTTAGGAAGAACACTTCTACAGCCAGAGAGGTGAGAGGTCACACATGGTTTAGATGGTAAATATTTATGTCCCCTTAGTGGTTTATCACGTCAGCAAAAAGGAATATGTTCCATCTATGTTTATTTACGTTAGTGCAAATTGTCCACTGATGTGGGTGTAGTTTGTCACCCCTTTTGGCTGTATGAAAGTGAATTTCCCCTCAGGCACACACATTTGTTCTTTGTTATTACCCGAGCCACTGCCTGTTCAGTCCGCTATCATCTAGAAGGCGAGGTCAGTACAGGTGCATCAAAGCTGGGACCGAGAGACAGAAGCTGTTTTTCCATCACTAACACAGAGAGGCTACTGCCTACATACACAGACTTGAAATCATTGGCCACTTCAAGGAATGGAACACTAGTCACTTTAATAATGTTTACATATCTGGCATTACTCATCTCATATGTATATACTGTATTCTATCCTATTCTACTGTATCTCAGTCTATGTATTACTCATCTCATATGTATATACTGTATTCTATTCATTACCAAATACTAAGAGGGACCAAGAGTCTGTTGATTGGTCAGTCATTGGGTTAATTTGTTGAAATCAAATGAAGCTTTATTTATACAGCACATTTCAGACATGGATGCAACACAATGGCTTCACAGGAAATAAAATAATAAAAAAATGAAATAAACAGAAATATTTAGTACACAACAAACAGAAGACTAACAACTGAAAGACTAATGAGCACCCTAAGGAAATGCCATTGACTAAAATATTAATTGGATGCAATATCCATCCCAAAATTCATTTTTTTTTTTTTTAGGAGGGGCTCTGAAAGTCACTATAGGGGTGTCCACTGAAAATTGACTAGTAACAACAACTGGGACCGAAAAGACACCCACCATGAGACCCACTAAATCTGCCCAAGAAGAGGCAAACAAAAGAAAAACCCACACCAAACTTAAACACAGGAAGCAAACCAAAAAGGTGGAGCAACCAAAGGTGTTGACTCTCCACATCTATCCAGACAACTGGAGCACTGGGCCAGACACTCTTAAATAGAACCTGGACCAGCTCAGGTGAAACACCTTCCCACTAATGAGATGGACAAGCCAGCACAGGTGTAACACATACTGACTAACGAGGTGACACCAATCAGTGCGTCCTACGTGCTAACGAGCTATACGTGCTAATGAACAACCTCAAAACATAAATGGAAAAACCAAAGACTAACACCTTAATTAAGAGTTTGCTCACCACCAACAGAAAACAACTTCCATTTCACATTATAATCAACTACAATGCTTCACCTTCACCAATATAAACATGGTGTCTGTCTAACAACAATTAAAAACAATATTTATTTTTCCCACAAAGAAACCTAAAACTCAATTGCTTCTAGAACTCTCGTCCCCTTGGAACGAGCCCAAACAAAACTCATCTCCAATACGGAAAAGCAGTCAAAATAAATTGTGATCCATGGCAACGCACTGGCTAAACGCAAAACACAAAACATTTTGACTGCCCACCCTTGAGACAATCAGCAACCAAGTTGTCCTCACCACAGACATGTCTGATTTCAAGAGGAAACTCCTGCAATATCCGTAGTAACTTTCCACCTCACTGTGGAGCTTCTCTCTCTTTTCAGGGTTCACTAGATAGGCATGTTGTTGGATCTGGGCCCAGTCCCCAATGTCATGCTCTAGTACATTTGGTTTGGCACATGTGAGAATGAACCCTGATATTCTAAAAACAGGGCAACAATGTCAATATAATTGTACCAAAAAACTGTCAGTTGGTTGCATGAATAATTTTCATTAAATGTTTCATGAAATGTAAATATGAAATATTTGATTGCATAGTATTATTTTCAATGGCTTTTCAATTACATTTTGCTAGGTGGGATAGGCCACTGTCAAAACACAGTTTTAACGTGTCCAAATCAATAACCAATATGCAGAAACAGTTTGGGATCAATTGAAAACCTAACATGTGGTATATACACAAACATCTGCCACAATAATTGTCTTTTTTAAAACAAGCTCCTTATAAACTTCACAAGCACCAAAAACACTGTTGTTTTGACAAGTAGCAATAAATCACGGATATCGATTAGGGGGGAAATCAGGTTGTACGTGCTGTTGAAACTAACAACAAAAAAAACATGGAAATGGGAGATATCTTTAACCTCACTGGTTAGAGGACAACCTGCAGAAGACAGTCAGCTACATATTGGAGTGATGCATTTACATTTAGGGGTGACTAAACAAAGGAACACAACACTTATTTGTCATAACTCATCGATATGATGTTGAAATCAGTTGATTCTGGGAATAATGTGTACATCACTGGTTAGAGGACAACTCTTTTTTTGTTAGTCACTTTGTGTTAAATCACATACATAGTCCTCTTTCAATTCAGAGCCTGGATTTCCCCCAATGAGCCTAATATCCATATCATGTTGAAACCAATTGATAAGGGGGCAAACGTTTAGGGTTCTACATTGTGACATTCTGACTGACTGACTGCAGAGTATATTAATATACTATATATTAAAACATTCTACATTGAGACATTAAAACACTCCTACTACAATGTTAAAACATTCTACATTGTGACATTAATTCATTGATATCATGACACAACTCCTTCATAAATTTTCTGATATTTGATCAGAGATCTTTTATCAGATTATCTCTGGTCACAGCTAAGGGGTGTTTGTGTGTTCCTTGGTTCTATGGTGTATATTTAGATAGGTAGAAGTAGAAAAACTTTTCCCACATTGATCACAGATAAACGGTTTCTCTCCTGTGTGTATTCTCTGGTGCACTGTCAGAGAGCTAGATTGACTAAAACTCTTCCCACATTGATTACAGCTATAAGATTTCTCTCCTGTGTGTGTTCTATGGTGTATAGTTAGATAGCTAGAAGTAGAAAAACTCTTCCCACATTGACCACAGCTAAATGGTTTCTCTCCTGTGTGTATTCTCTGGTGCACTGTCAGATCTCCAGATTGACTAAAACTCTTCCCACATTGACCACAGCTAAATGGTTTCTCTCCTGTGTGTATTCTCTGGTGCACTGTCAGATCTCCAGATTGACTAAAACTCTTCCCACATTGATTACAGCTATAAGGTTTCTCTCCTGTGTGTGTTCTCTGGTGTATAGTTAGATAGCGAGAAGTAGAAAAACTCTTCCCACATTGATCACAGCTAAACAGATTCTCTCCTGTGTGTGTTCTATGGTGTATAGTTAGATTGCCAGAAGAAGAAAAACTCTTCCCACATTGACCACAGCTAAATGGTTTCTCTCCTGTGTGTATTCTCTGGTGCACTGTCAGAGAGCTAGAATGACTAAAACTCTTCCCACATTGATTACAGCTATAAGGTTTCTCTCCTGTGTGTGTTCTCTGGTGTATAGTTAGATTGCCAGAAGAAGAAAAACTCTTCCCACATTGACCACAGCTATAAGATTTCTCTCCTGTGTGTTTTCTCTGGTGTACAGTTAGCTGGCTGGATTTAGCAAAACTCTTCCCACATTGATCACAGCTATATGATTTCTCTCCTGTGTGTGTTCTCTGGTGTTCAGTCAGATGGCTAGATTTAACAAAACTCTTCCCACATTGAGCACAGCTATATGGTTTCTCTCTTGTGTGAATTCTTTGATGTATTTTAAGTTTTACTGAGGAGTTTAATCTCTTCCCACAGTCAGAGCAGCAGTGAGTTATCTTCCCTGTGGATCTCTGCGGGTGTTTCTTGAGGTGTTCTGATCGGGAGAGACTCTTCTCTGCCTCTTCAGCATCATGTTGTTGTTGAGGCTCCCCAGAGGATCCACGATAGTCCCGTCTCTCTCCTGTGTGAACAACAAAGTCAGACAGACGGTTTAAGGCCCACAACAGCAGAAATCCACTGTTTATTTGAGGTAAAAGGTGATGCCCAGAGCGTACCCATGAAGTTGTACAACAATTGATGTCTGTTAAATTATTTTACAATTGTCTTAAGACAGTCAAGACCTAAGCAGTGTGCCAGACGACCTTTGGTCTCCAAAAAAGGACCCCTCTGTGTTCTGTGCTAAAATTGCAGCGATGCACATGCATTGTAATTCTAAGGCTTGTTTGAATATCCTATATGTTTGTGTTATTGTCGCAAATCAACTGCTTTATACTGAAACACTTCAACCAGTAAAATGTTCTTTAGCTAGCTTTGCCATCAGCCTGAAACTGAGGGTTTGTACATTAAGTGTTTAACAAATTGGCCCATAACTTCACCTAACAATAACATAGACCTACTGTAGGACCCATAACTTCACCTAACAATAACATAGACCTACTGTAGGACCCATAACTTCACCTAAAAATAACATAGACCCACTGTAGGACCCATAACTTCACCTAACAATAACATAGACCTACTGTAGGACCCATAACTTCACCTAACAACAACACAGACCTACTGTAGGACCCATAACTTCACCTAACAATAACAGACCTACTGTAGGACCCATAACTTCACCTAACAACAACACAGACCTACTGTAGGACCCATAACTTCACCTAACAATAACATAGACCTACTGTAGGACCCATAACTTCACCTAACAATAACAGACCTACTGTAGGACCCATAACTTCACCTAACAACAACATAGACCTACTGTAGGACCCATAACTTCACCGAACAACAACACAGACCTACTGTAGGACCCATAACTTCACCTAACAACAACACAGACCTACTGTAGGACCCATAACTTCACCTAACAATAACATAGACCTACTGTAGGACCCATAACTTCACCTAACAACAACATAGAACTACTGTAGGACCCATAACTTCACCTAACAATAACATAGACCTACTGTAGGACCCATAACTTCACCTAACAACAAGATAGACCTACTGTAGGACCCATAACTTCACCTAACAACAACATAGACCTACTGTAGAACCCATAACTTCACCCAACAACAACATAGACCTACTGTAGGACCCATAACTTCACCTAACAACAACATAGACCTAGGACTATAAATCATTTAATATTTCAGGTGAAACATGGAAACTAAAATGTCTGTCATGACATTTCATAACCTGATCACTAGATAATTTTGTGAATAATCCCACTAGACTACTCTGTAATGTGTTGTCATTCTAAATGTCCTGAATAAAGGAAAATAGCTCTGTGTGTTGTACAATAGCCTATCCATCAAGGAACAGTTCTCTACACATTATGAGCAAAGTATCTCTGTGTCCAAACAGACTAACGAGACCCTACAGTAAATCAAGCAGACAATAACACATTATAAACAGAGGTCGACCGATTATGATTTTTCAACGCCGATACCGATTATTGGAGGGCCAAAAAAGCCGACACCGATTAATCGGCCAATAAAATAAAAAAAATAAAAAAAATGTTTTTATTTATTTATTTATTTGTAATAATGACAATTACAACAATACTGAATGAACACTTATTTTAACTTAATACATCAAAATACATCAAAATCAATTTAGCCTCAAATAAATAATGAAACATGTTCAATTTGGTTTAAATAATGCAAAAACAAAGTGTTGGAGAAGAAAGTAAAAGTGCAATATGTGCCATGTAAGAAAGCTAACGTTTAAGTTCCTTGCTCAGAACATGAGAACATATGAAAGCTGGTGGTTCCTTTTAACATGAGTCTTCAATATTCCCAGGTAAGAAGTTTTAGGTTGTAGTTATTATAGGAATTATAGGACTATTTCTCTCTATACCATTTGTATTTCATTAACCTTTGACTATTGGATGTTCTTGTAGGCACTTTAGTATTGCCAGTGTAACAGTACAGCTTCCGTCCCTCTCCTCGCTCCTCCCTGGGCTCGAACCAGGAACACAACGACAGCCACCCTCGAAGCAGCGTTACCCATGCAGCAACACAACGACAACAGCCAGGCAGAGCAAGGGGAACAACCTCTCCAAGGCTCAGAGCGAGTGACGTTTGAAACGCTATTAGCGCGCGCTAACTAGCTAGCCATTTCACATCAGTTACACCAGCCTCATCTTGGGAGTTGATAGGCTTGAAGTCATAAACAGCGCAATGTTTGACGCACAACGAAGAGCTGCTGGCAAAAGCACGGAAGTGCTGTTTGAATGAATGTTTACGCGCCTGCTGCTGCCTACCACCTACCACAGTCAGATACTTAGATACTTGTATGCTTGTATGCTCAGTCAGATTATATGCAACGCAGGACATGCTAGATAATATCTAGTAATATCATCAACCATGTGTAGTTAACTAGTGATTATGATTGATTGATTGTTTTTTTTAAAGATAAGTTTAATGCTAGCTAGCAACTTACCTTGGCTTACTGCATTCGCGTAACAGGCAGTCTCCTTGTGGAGTGCAACGAGAGGCAGGTGGTTATAGCGTTGGACTAGTTAACTGTAAGGTTGTAAGATTGGATCCCCAGAGCGGACAAGGTGAAAATCTGCCGTTCTGCCCCTGAACATGGCAGTTAACCCACCATTCCTAGGCCGTCACTGAAAATAAGAATGTGTTCTTAACCGACTTGCCTAGTTAAATTAAGATTAAATAAAGGTGTTAAAAAAACGGCCAAATCGGTGTCCGAAAATACAGATTTCCGATTGTTATGAAAACTTGAAATCGGCCCTAATTAATCGGTCGACCTCTAGTCATAATGATAGTTTAACCAGGTTTCTAGGATATATAGTATATTCTAGAATTCATCCATGATGTCATAATGATAGTTTAACCAGGTTTCTAGGCTATATAGTATATTCTAGAATTCATCCATGATGTCATAATGATAGTTTAACCAGGTTTCTAGGATATATAGTATATTCTAGAATTCATCCATGATGTCATAATGATAGTTCAACCAGGTTTCTAGGATATATAGTATATTCTAGAATTCATCCATGATGTCATAATGATAGTTTAACCAGGTTTCTAGGCTATATAGTATATTCTAGAATTCATCCATGATGTCATAATGATAGTTTAACCAGGTTTCTAGGATATACAGTGATCCCTCGCCACTTCGCGGTTCACTTATCGCGGATTCGCTATTTCGCGGATTTTCATAATGCATTTTTTTTTTTTTTTTGGTGCATTGTGCTCTGCATTCTGATTCGCTAAAAACTCACTCCCGCTTCTTGTATCAAAACATGCTACGAATTGTGCTATCATTTTGTCGTCTCGTGCAGTTATGTGTACGTACATAAAACAGCTTGGCAAATTTACATTAAGTTGGCCAAATTATCTTGTAATTTCGAACATCTCCTAAACCCATAATGTCGACGAAACGGCCTACACGTGAGTCACTGTATTTGTATACATGTAATAGTTGCTAATTGTAAAAAAAAAAAAAGTTTTCTATTTCGCGGATTTCACTTATCGCGGGTCATTTTCGGAACGTAACCCCCGCGATAAACGAGGGATTACTGTATAGTATATTCTAGAATTCATCCATGATGTCATAATGATAGTTTAGCCAGGTTTCGACCTCTAATTACAAACATCAATTTGTTAGGGATGTTGGATCCAAGCATGTCATGAATGTCCTGCTTAATATAATGTTTGTGTCATCATCGCAAATCAACCGCTTTGTACTTAAAAAACCCTTCAACCAGTAAAATGCTCTTTGTCTAGCTTTTCCATCAGCCTGACAATGAGGGTTTGTACACTGTTTGCCAAATTGGCCCATAACTTCACCAAACAACAAATAAAGGAAAATAGCTCTGTGTGTTGTACAATAGCCTATCCATCAAGGAACAGTTCTCTACACATTATGAGCTAAGTATCTCTGTATGCAAACAGACTAACGAGACCCTACTGTAAATCAAGCAGACAATAACATTATAAACACCAATTTGTTAGGTATTTTGGATCCAACGTGGAGCACGGCATAACTGTCTTTACCAGAGTAATGAATGAAGAAGCACTTTGGTTGTTGTTGCATGTCGTGATGTTTGTCATTTGACTGGCATTCAGAAAATGATTTCCTGGATCAGCTGATGATAGTTGAACATGTGACTAACTAAACAGCTACAGTATTAAGTATTATGTGTAATTATTGAAAAACCATGTTAATGACAGTATCCATTTGGGTGTGGTCAATAAAGCTAAGGGGACTTTCAGTTAGAACCATTGGATTTAGCAAACTCTGAAATGATTTAGGATTTCTGTTCCCATGAAAACTGTTTTCCCAGCGTAACATAAAGAGACACTAAATGTGACGTAGTTAGAGAGCATTTCAGAGATCTGAATACCAAAAAACTGTCCGACAGCAATATTCAGTATTTAAGTTGAAGTTCATCATATGACAAGCTTAACGTTATGACTATAACTACTGTTCCCTGAAGGAGGGAAAATAGGTACAACATACTATCATATCCACGCCTCGCTGGAATCCCCGCCTTCCACAGGTGATGAGCGTGAGGCTTGGATTTTATTCCTTAAATTTAATACCGCTCTTCACCACCCCAGGGAAGGGCGGGGACAAACAGGTGTTGTACCTCGTTTCTCTCCTTCAGGGAAGTGTAATTATAATCAAAGTTACACTCCCTTTCAGTCAGTCAACTTCGGAACAACATACTATGGGGAAATACAATCATTCCCCAGCCGACCCAAACGGATACTAAATGAAACGGCCCATGGCAGACCACCCGGACCTGACCCCGCAAGATGCATCAGTTGTCAATTTATTCATTGTCTTTTGTTTGAAACACTCTTGTCAATGTTGAGTAAGGACGCACACCTGATTACCCATTTAGTAGTAGGACTAGTCTACCTGGCCGGCACACAAATGTAGACCTGTAAATGTGCCCATTTGGGGATGTCTGATAGTATTTCTCATTGTCTTAACGCTGCACCACTAATGAGTTGTGGAGCTTCTCAAAGTAATTTTTTCTTCACCTCCAAACAGCAAGTAAACAAAGTCTAATCACAATCAATTGCGAATGACAATAGTTCCTCAAAGTATTTTTGTAAAATATTTCCAGCTCTCGCCATTTCGATAAACACACGGCATAAAAGGGAAAAATGTAATGCTCTGATCCAGTGGAAATGTCATAAAATACCTGATTACTGTCCAGAACTCACTGGAGCAGGAAACTGAGGGCCTAGAATATTTCATATAATGTTGCAAGCTTGCTATCCGAGTTTCCTGACCCAGTTGATAGTTGATACAATGTTTCAAGTTTGTAGTAGACAGGCCATTTGCAGCCAATGTAATTTCTAGGATATTTATTTTTATCAGGATATTTTCTACCTGCAGAATGCAATGTTTTCATTTGTTGGCTTTATGTAGGCTATTTTTTTACATAGTTGGCAATGGCAATAAAAGTTATTTAGATTTGTATAATTTTCATTTAGATAGATTGTAGATTAATCACAGACAATAATTTTGAGATACTATTATAAATTAAATGAAACTGTTCCAGTAAAATGTGCATATGAAAATCATAACTGGCACGCAGATTGGTAGAAATGGTCAGATAAATTGGCACTCCAACTGGAAAAGGTTGCAGACTGATGGTGTAGTCTATTACTAGTCTATTAGTCTATCTATCTGTAGACTATTAGTCTATTACTGAAAACTTCAGGAGCAAAACGGCAGAATTTACGAAGTCCAGCAGCGGAGGGGGGACTCCCTCTGGTCAGGTTATGTTGACGACCGGCTCCCTCTGGTCGGGTTATGTTGACGACCGGCTCCCTCTGGTCGGGTTATGCTGACGACCGGCTCCCTCTGGTCGGGTTATGCTGACGAGCGGCCCCCTCTGGTCGGGTTATGCTGACGAGCGGCCCCCTCTGGTCGGGTTATGCTGACGAACGGCCCCCTCTGGTCGGGTTATGCTGACGAGCGGCCCCCTCTGGTCGGGTTATGCTGACGAGCGGCCCCCTCTGGTCGGGTTATGCTGGCGAGCGGCCCCCTCTGGTCGGGTTATGCTGGCGAGCGGCTCCCTCTGGTCGGGTTATGTTGACGACCGGCTCCCCCTGGTCGGGTTATGTTGACGACCGGCTCCCCCTGGTCGGGTTATGTTGACGACCGGCTCCCCCTGGTCGGGTTATGTTGACGACCGGCTCCCCCTGGTCGGGTTATGTTGACGACCGGCTCCCTCTGGTCGGGTTATGTTGACGACCGGCTCCCTCTGGTCGGGTTATGTTGACGACCGGCTCCCTCTGGTCGGGTTATGTTGACGACCGGCTCCCTCTGGTCGGGTTATGTTGACGACCGGCTCCCTCTGGTCGGGTTATGTTGACGAGCGGCTCCCTCTGGTCGGGTTATGCTGACGAGCGGCCCCTTCTGGTCGGGTTATGCTGACGAGCGGCCCCCTCTGGTCGGGTTATGCTGGCGAGCGGCCCCCTCTGGTCGGGTTATGTTGACGACCGGCTCCCTCTGGTCAGGTTATGTTGACGACCGGCTCCCTCTAGTTATGACTTCGAGTCATTTGTGTGTCTTAATTATTTGATCAAACAGAATGCTTAAAGCATCAGACAAGTTCAGTACGTATATTTGATTTTATAAAAACACATGGGGCGATTGGTAGAAAGAACAGATGACTCTTGGTTGACCAAGATGTCTTTTAGTTGGGGACAGCACTAGAACATGATTTTGGGGCTCCCGAGTGGCGCAGCGGACACTGCATCTCAGTGCTTGAGGCGCCACTACAGACACCCTGGATCAAATCCAGACTGTATCACAACCGGCCGTGATTGGGAGTCACATAGGGCGGCGCACAATTGGCCCAGCATCGTCCGGTGTAGGCAGTCATTGTAAATAAGAATTTGTTCTTAACTGACTTAACTGACTTAACTGAAATAAAGGTTACACTTAAATAAATTTAAAAAACAGTGTTTCATGATAAACCATTTTTTACAAATCCGTCAAGGCACCAACTTTGAGAAGGGTTTAAAACAAAGGTTTCAAACCAATTCATGAATGTAATTGCTTCTAGGTATGTCTTGCCTTTAATGTAAAGGCATGAAAAAAAATTGGCTGAATATTATACAATGACTTATCAACAGCTCTAATAATTTGCCTTCACAGGAAATCTTCACTGGCAATTCTAGAATATACTATATAGCCTAGAAACCTGGTTAAACTATCACTATGACATCATGGATGAATTCTAGAATATACTATATATCCTAGAAACCTGGTTAAACTATCATTATGACCTCATGGATGAATACTAGAATATACTATATATCCTAGAAACCTGGTTAAACTATCATTATGACATCATGGAGGAATTCTAGAATATACTATATATCCTAGAAACCTGGTAAAACTATCATTATGACATCATGGATGGCCAGTCCTTGTATTCATAGTGTAGTGAATTCGGGGGGAAGCCCTGAGCTGAACTCAAACCTGGGTCCAGCGACTGTCAAGCCAACACCTTATAACTGTTACACCAAGATGTCTGAACTTCTTGACTGCTACAATAGCTTTCTCTATGAATTTGAGAGTGGTTACATTTCTCCAGCTCCCATCCCTCAGCTGTTTACCAAACCAAGTCTCTTGGCAGCCATTTCGTTGCTGTTTAAATACTAGGTTGTCCCTTTAAAAAAAACACACATCAATCAACCAATCTGCAGTTGAAACAATAACAAAGCAGTCATTCCACCACTGTTTTGGTAATAAGATGATGATGGGCCTGGAGACATTTAACTACTCTCAAATTCATAGACAGACCTATGGATGCAAGGACTGACCATCCATGATATCAACATTATAGTTTTAACCATGTTGAGGCTGTTGATTTACATTGTTTCTAAACATTGGAGTAAAAAAAGCTTATTTTGGGTTCTGATGGGGCAAACAGTTGAACTAAGCTCATGAGGCATGTGTTATATTCTTCAAGAATCAATGGCTATAAATAAATAATTTAAAAGTCAAAATATATATGTAGCAATTGCAGATTTCCCTTTTAACACCAAACATCAGTTCAACAACTGCAGAGTTTGTACCTCTGTTTTTAAGACAGTACTTACCAGTGGTAATCACGGCCCGGTTTCTCAAAACCATCTTATGGCTAAGTTCATCTTTAGAACCACTGGATGCCTTAAATTGCGTTTGGGAAATCGGGCCCAGATATCCAGTTTCCTCCTCCTCTTCTTCCGATGAGACCGTAATCTCCCCCTCCGCTTTCACTTCAAAAACTGAATCCTCCTCATCTTTAACTGTAACACCCTCCTCATCTTTAACTGTAACACCCTCCTCCTCTTTCACTCTGAACGCCTCTTCTTTCACTGTAACGTCTTTCTCTTCTTCTTTCCCTGTAACAGCCTCACCCTCTACTTGTTTTTGTATTGTAACATCCTTCTCTTCCTCCTCCTCTTTGATGAGAGCTTCTTTCTCCGTCCAGCAGACTGTCTCTTCTTCAGCAGGAAGAGAGTAATCTAGTGAACTCATGGTCGGAGATGTTAGCTAGCTAGGCTAATGCTAACTTAACCAGCCTGCCAGCTGAATAATAACAACAACACCGCAAATATGAAATTAAATCGGATAACTAACTAGACGACAGACGAGGGTTTAAAATACAGTGGCTAATATACACTAAAGCGTCTAAAGAGCTTTATGGGTTCGGCTATTTTGTCTAGCAAGCTACCGAGGTGGCTGACTAACTGTTGCTGCTGCTGAAAGAAGCGTTCCGTCCACTAGATTATACGTCACACTAACAGCATTGCGTTCCGTCCACTAGATTATACGTCACACTAACAGCATTGCCTTAAAATCGCACACCGCCATCTGCTGACTGGAGTGGGTAACGCTCAGTCTGAACCTTTGACTGCGATGGAGATGTGCGACTTTAAGACAATGACGCTAGTGTGACGTAAAATATATATTATAATGTTCAGACAAAAAGTTAGTGTAGGAAGCATGAGTTTTTACTCACCAGTGTAACAATACAGTGTGGTTAAAGACTTAGTAACTTAGTTGTGTTCACGATCTGGTTCCCTATAAGCACAACCAGTTATGTTTTTGAATTATCACATATGTATTAATTTATTTCGGGATTCTGGGTAATCCACAGCAGATTTATGGAGAATTGCTGTGGGTGAGTTCAAAATGGAATAGTCCCGGGATAGAAATATATAAAGTTGACATTACATCATAAAATCCACCTTTTAAATCATACATTAGCAATTTATGTTTTAGTAACTACTGTTGTTGGTTTGGCGTCAAATAAGCCTCTCTTTATATGTTATTTGCCGAATCTCAGTTTTACATGTGGGTTTTATGCTAAAGTTCCCTCTTTCAAGTTGGTATCTAACTGGAAAATGCATCTTCTTTAGGAGTGATATTTTTACCCTGTCGACTACTGATCGTTCATCCACACTGTGTGTCTCATCAATGCAGGTCATTTATGACAAATGTATAAAGTATATGTTTTATAAACTCATGAACACCAGACAATTTATTAGCACGGTTCTTGTTAGTTTAGGTGTGTTATACTTCTTCGCCACCAGAGGGGGACATTGAGTAAATCTTCAGGTTCATTTGATATATTTTGATAGTAAAATGGATGACAGTTTATTCTGATGTAGTGAATATGAGACACATGGAAACAATGTATTCATTTTATTATAGTAAATTAGGAATTAGTAGGAATTGTTAAATCCACTATACGATCACAATGACTTTGATAGACATTTCAATAGTTTTTTTGTTCGAATATTATAGGGCAGATTAATGGAGAATTGCTGTGGGAGTGCTATTTATATCCCGTCACTACTGATCATTCATCCATACTGTGTGTGTCCCATCATTGCAGCTTTGGAAATAAATGAACTATCCATCCATTGCTCCTTCCTGTGTTGACTCACTGACTTGAGAGACCAGGAAGGTCACACTAGCTCGATAGGTTGATATCTAGCTCAAGCTTCACCTCATGCTTTTCATTAACTGTGTGGTTGTGTTATCTAGTGGGAACCTGTTAGCACGGTGGGCTCTGGTGCCTTCTTGCCGTGGGTTCAAAATGACAGAGGAAATCAACCTGCTTGCTCCTTTTTGTTTTGTCAACTTTTCGATGGGGATGTTATGTTTGATACCGGAGGTACGAGGCCTTGAAAGCATTAAACTTCAAAGCAGTGTGCTGATGCCTGTATCAATTTATCAGCAGCACGTGATCAATGACGTCTGGAACTTCGTTTCGTCGAACAACCACCTGATTGGTTTGGTTTGGTTCGACACTGCTGGCGACTGCCAACTGACTGATCTACAAATCACCTTACATCATAAATAACTACTCATTATTATTTAAGCAGTGTGTCACTTTATCAGCATTGATCAATGACTTCTGAAGGTTAATTTTCTCCCATCATTCTGTTTGTCTCTGATCTTTTGATCTGCAAACACGTTTAGGTTTTGTTAGTTTGGTTCTAAATGGTCTCGGTGCTAAATAGCTAACGTTAGCTGGTTGGCTACGCTGGTTAGGCTAATAGCTAGTTGGCTTAATAGCTAACGTTAGCTGGTCGTCTACGCTGGTTAGGCTAATAGCTAGTTGGCTAAATAGCTAACGTTAGCTGGTTGGCTACGCTGGTTAGGCTAATAGCTAGTTGGCTAAATAGCTAACGTTAGCTGGTTGGCTACGCTGGTTAGGCTAATAGCTAGTTGGCTAAATAGCTAACGTTAGCTGGTTGGCTACACTGGTTAGGCTAATAGCTAGTTGGATAAATAGCTAACGTTAGCTGGTTGGCTACGCAGGTTAGGCTAATAGCTAGTTGACTAAATAGCTAACGTTAGCTGGCCGGCTAAGATAACTGCATATAGCTAATGTTTGCTGGCCGGCTAAGATAACTGCATATAGCTAACGTTAGCTGGCTGGCGTAGATAACTGCATATAGCTAATGTTAGCTGGCTGGCTAAGATAACTGCATATAGCTAATGTTAGCTGGCTGGCTAAGATAACTGCATATAGCTAATGTTAGCTGGCTGGCTAAGATAACTGCATATAACTAATGTTAGCTGGCTGGCTAAGATAACAGCATATAGCTAACGTTAGCTGGCTGACTAAGATAACTGCATATAGCTAATGTTAGCTGGCTGGCTAAGATAACTGCATATAGCTAATGTTAGCTGGCTGGCTAAGATAACTGCATATAGCTAATGTTAGCTGGCTGGCTAAGATAACTGTATATAGCTAATGTTAGCTGGCTGGCTAAGATAACTGCATATAGCTAAAATTCTTTGATATTTGGTTAGATGGCGTTATGTATTTCCAAAACATTGGTTTACTTTAATCACTCAAGTCATGAGAGCAAACAATTGTTTAATTTTAAGTTCTACATTTGAAGTTATTTCTGTTGTAGTATACATCATATGGAATAGGCTGGTCCTCCATATTACTTCACACCTAACTTTGGCATTCTTCTGAATTCTGATTGGTTTCATGTAATAACTCCAAAAATAGAACAGTGAGGTGTAACTTTGCATTGGGAAAAATATTTTATATTATCTTTTTATAAACAATACAAAACATACAAACGACAACATCATACAAACATTAACTGCATCACACCTGCCCAGGCCCACTAGAACACACCTCCATCTCCATTAACTACATCACACCTGCCCAGACCCACTAGAACACACCTCCGTCTCCATTAACTACATCACACCTGCCCAGACCCACTAGAACACACCTCCATCTCCATTAACTACATCACACCTACCCAGACCCACTAGAACACACCTCCATCTCCATTAACTACATCACACCTGCCCAGACCCACAGAACACACCTCCGTCTCCATTAACTACATCACACCTGCCCAGACCCACTAGAACACACCTCCATCTCCATTAACTACCTCACACCTGCCCAGACCCACTAGAACACATCTCCGTCTCCATTAACTACATCACACCTGCCCAGACCCACTAGAACACACCTCCATCTCCATTAACTACATCACACCTGCCCAGACCCACTAGAACACACCTCCGTCTCCATTAACTACATCACACCTGCCCAGACCCACTAGAACACACCTCCATCTCCATTAACTACATCACACCTGCCCAGACCCACTAGAACACACCTCCATCTCCATTAACTACATCACACCTGCCCAGACCCACTGGAACACAGCCAGCGCCCGCATCAGCACCATTTTATTTCTCTCCGTCACTTTAAACTTTTAGATAATAAAGCATTTGACCTTTCTTTTGAATTAACAACAGCGGATTGGTTGATTTCCAGGTTTTAATTAAGTATAATTTTTAAGATGATTTATGAGAAAAGTATCGTCAAACTCTGGGGTATCTCACTGCACCCTCAAATGTCATGTTTTGAAATATACAGACAGACAGATTAAAAGTAATTTTACATTGTATAACTGTACTTCTGACAGCCAACTTTCTAACTCATAACTTTATGACATCATAACATTCCCAGAAGGATTATTGAGTCATTGTTAGTTTTACACTGAAGACATGACTCTGCCGTTGTGCTGTAGAATTTGCGAATTTTGTCTCTTGTATAATAAGGGACTATCATTTGTCCCAACATCACAGGCCACAGACTTTGATGCAGTTAAAGACTTCCAAAAGTGTTTCTGCAGTTTAAGATCAACTGAGTTTTTTTTAAATGGGGTTTCTCCCTGTGCACCTGCCAATGTAAATCCTTTGAACGAGACAAGTTACCAGACAGGACATATTGCTAATGTTCTTCCCATTAATAACCTGAATGACAATTAACTTGTCGGCGGTGGTGGTGATGACGGGCCTATTGGATGACGTCGTCCATCGGGATTCCCCAAAAAAGAAGGCGCTCTGGATTGATCACTGGAGTCAAATGTGAAGGAGGAGGTTGATCATCAGGAGTCAGATGTGAAGGAGGAGGTTGATCATCAGGATTCAGATGTGAAGGAGGAGGTTGATCATCAGGAGTCAGATGTGAAGGAGGAGGTTGATCATCAGGAGTCAGATGTGAAGGAGGAGGTTGATCATCAGTGAACCTCTAGGATTGTGGCTGGGCTGGCGTTTCCACTTCCAGCTTGGTCATATATTTTGACACATTGAATGTTGATATTGTGAAACTATGTTATATATTTGTACCTCCTTTTTCATGAAGTGATGTCACTAAGTACTGCCCCTATATATACAATGCATTCGGAAAGCATTCAGACCCCTTCACTTTTTCCACATTTTGTTACATTACAGCCTTATTCTAAAATTGATTCAATCATTTTTTCCCCTCACCAATCTACACAATACCCCATAAGGCAAAAACAGGTAAATAAATGAAAAAATTTGATTTTCTTTAAAAAACAAGGACATTTCTAAGTGACCCCAAACTTTTGAATGGTAGTGTACATCTACATGATGTATTGTTACTCCATGTAGGAGCAGTATAGACCTAGTCTGTTCATTATATACATCTACATGATGTATTGTTACACCATGTAGGAGCAGTATAGACCTAGTCTGTTCATTATATACATCTACATGATGTATTGTTACACCATGTAGGAGCAGTATAGACCAAGTCTGTTCATTATATATGTAACAGTACTCTGCTTGCGTTGTGTACAATCAATCCTCGACACGAACTCCAACGTGTAGCACCAGTCATGGAGATTTATTCTGATAGGAACAGCACAAAATTGCACGTCATGCAATGCACGGCTCACCATCCAACTCTGCACTCACGCACGCTGGTTTGGTGCTTGTTCACTGGGCATGTAGTTACCAAAATAATACAATTACAATATACAATATAATATCTTTAACAATGTACCTGATAGGAACAGCACAAAATTGCACGTCATGCAATGCACGGCTCACCATCCAACTCTGCACTCACGCACTGTACAAAATATATGAACCCCCCCCCCACCAGACACAGTAAGATGCTAGCTAGTACTGGTGGGAATTCTTTACAACAAAATGCACAACCAATATTCTTCAAAAAACACTGCATCTTATGTGTGATGTTCGAATAACATTTACAACAGATTGATATAAATTGTACATTTAAATCATCACTTGGGAGTATAAGAATCATTTTTGACGTACAGTGCTTTGCAACCAACAACTTACCGCTGGTTTGGTGCTTGTTCACTGGGACGATTCTAACTGAAACATCCCCCCTCGTAAGCAAGCTACACAAACCAGCCAATAAGATGCCATGTTGAGTAGGTGAAGGCAAGACAAAACTAAAACCAAAAACCCATTGGCTTAACAATAAAGTGGCAAGGGGAATCACCAATACAACCCTGTTACAATTTCTGTTTCATAGTCTTAACAAAGGCACTCCATGAATACAATTGATTCAACACCTTGTGGTATTTTAAGTGGTGTTTCATTTTTACCTTTAGCCGACAGGAACATAAACCAATGAAAATGCTATTGTGTTGTAGTAGAGTTAAAATGGTTATACCATCAAACTTCAAATGACTAGAATAGTTCCACAACGCAGAACAGAACAACCAGATTGGGGGTCAGGGGTCAAAGCAAACAGGAATATTCCAAGTTCAGACAGCAGGCGGGGGGGAGTCAGATCGCTATGATCGCCAGGAACTTTACTTTTGGTGTCTATTTTTAATTGTTGCGCTACTGGTGCTGTCTGTTGATGTTAGGTAGGCAGCTACAGTAGCTGAATGATGTTAACATCTTCGGGTTTTGTTTCATTAAATGTATTTTATTTCATCCGGGTGCTTGTGTCACCTACTAACACCCTGGTACTACCCGTAGCTCCCGCTCTCCTCAGTCCGAGAGAAAGGTATGTGTTGCAGATTACTCCTTTGTAGAAGTCCAGAACGTGAAATATATAAAACATCCCAAGGTTAATGCTGTAGATATTGTTATAAGGGAGTGTGAGACTATTGAAACATGTCACTTTCAGAGTTTTATTGTTGTTATTAATATAGTTTACAGAGTGCAAAAAGTGCTGTTGCTAGCTAGCATGCCTTTCTGTGATGCAGACGGTTAGTTGAGCTGCCGACTGGTGCTGGCGTTGCATTATGGGAGATGTAGTTTGGTCCTCTACGGTCAGAATGGGATAGAGGCGATTTCACGTTGTAACTTGTTTGTGTTGCAGTGTTTTTGTACATGAGTTGTTGTATTTTGGTACTGTCAACACTGAAAGCACCTAGCAATGTATTGGGGATGTGAGACATGTGTTTTACCTTTCTTCAGGCTCCTGTGTAGAACAACTTGTCAGATGGTGCATTGGAGACTGATGTGTTCCTGTCCTGTCTTTTCACAATACTATTGCAGGTATGGTTCTACTGTTCTATTGTCTAAGGATTAAGATTATACATTCTTTGTATTAAGGACTGGTTATTATTTTATAGTATACATTATGGCTTTATATATGAATGTGATTTGTGTGAGTCCGAGAAAACACTGAGAGAGAAAGAACAACTTGTCAGATGGTGCATTGGAGACTGATGTGTTCCTGTCTTTTCACAATATTATTGCAGATCAACATAAAAGCCTGACAGACAGCCGTGGTGTCGCTCTTCATGTCTTGGTTCTCCTGTGGTACATAAGAAACCCGCTAACCGTAGCTAGCTACACCTAGCTATCTAACTACTCCTGTGGTACATAAGAGACCCGCTAACCGTAGCTAGCTACACCTAGCTATCTAACTACTCCTGTGGTACATAAGAAACCCGCTAACCGTAGCTAGCTACACCTAGCTATCTAACTACTCCTGTGGTACATAAGAAACCCGCTAACCGTAGCTAGCTACACCTAGCTATCTAACTACTCCTGTGGTACATAAGAAACCCGCTAACCGTAGCTAGCTACACCTAGCTATCTAACTACTCCTGTGGTACATAAGAAACCCGCTAACCGTAGCTAGCTACACCTAGCTATCTAACTACTCCTGTGGTACATAAGAAACCCGCTAACCGTAGCTAGCTACACCTAGCTATCTAACTACTCCTGTGGTACATAAGAAACCCGCTAACCGTAGCTAGCTACACCTAGCTATCTAACTACTCCTGTGGTACATAAGAAACCCGCTAACCGTAGCTAGCTACACCTAGCTATCTAACTACTCCTGTGGTACATAAGAAACCCGCTAACCGTAGCTAGCTACACCTAGCTATCTAACTACTCCTGTGGTACATAAGAAACCCGCTAACCGTAGCTAGCTACACCTAGCTATCTAACTACTCCTGTGGTACATAAGAAACCCGCTAACCGTAGCTAGCTACACCTAGCTATCTAACTACTCCTGTGGTACATAAGAAACCCGCTAACCGTAGCTAGCTACACCTAGCTATCTAACTACTCCTGTGGTACATATGAAACCCGCTAACCGTAGCTAGCTACACCTAGCTATCTAACTACTCCTGTGGTACATAAGAAACCCGCTAACCGTAGCTAGCTACACCTAGCTATCTAACTACTCCTGTGGTACATAAGAAACCCGCTAACCGTAGCTAGCTACACCTAGCTATCTAACTACTCCTGTGGTACATAAGAAACCCGCTACAGTGTTATTGTGAATCAAATAAAAATGTTTTTCCAATGTTACCCATGGCTTTCATAAAAACAACCAAATGATTATTTTTGTGATAGCATATATGACATGTATTCCACTGTTAGAATGATGCAGTCAAAATGACTGCTCATCAGCTTGATGGGGGGGTCTTGAGGCCCGGCGGTTCTGGTGTTAACAGAGATCCTGAATCAGTCAGTTTGACTCTGAATCATGTGCAGTGTGACCACTGAGACTTAAACCAACTCAATATGACTCCTGAGATAGACACTTAATCATTTATAGTGTGTGTGAAAAGAAACCAAATCAGTCAGTCTGGTCAGAGTAACAGATTTTATGGTAATTCTACTACCATTTTGGTAACGAAAATACGAGTTTTAATCACTTAATAATTCACAAACAAAATATATATCAGAAAAATCACTAGAACTAATTGTTAGCTCCAACATTACTTGTTACTTCTGTGAACTTTCATTATCCTCCCTCAAAAATACAAATGTGAAAATATCTGAAAGTTATGTAGGTTTTTGGTAACGGAATTACAAGGCACAAGTCAATCTTCCTTAAACGATTTCTCCAAACCAAAATGTAAGTGTTGATATTAGTAGTCAGGGGTCTTTACATCAACATTATTATTTTTTTATGTAGTTCTGATATTTGACCTTTTATGACTTTTTCTGGTGATGTTTTCTAAGATCCTTTTTCCATCTGTTTACCCAGAAATCAAAGCCTTCACTGGTTGAAAAATGGATCTAGAATTACATTTACCAAAAATATACACTCTTAGATTTCATTTGACACCCAATTACACATGCTCCTTCCTATGAACATCACGTTGGAGTTCCTGGGTTCTTTTACGTGGAAATGCCCTACTGTACCTCTAGAGATGCTATCCATCCCCAACTAGTAATAAAGTGGTCGGGTTGGTTGCTTCTGGCCTTTCCAGCTTCAGGCTGAATCACACCCATGATGAGAGGAGGTTTACTGGACACACAGGGAGAAACTACAGTCTGAATCACACCCATGATGAGAGGAGGTTTACTGGACACACAGGGAGAAACTACAGTCTGAATCACCCATGATGAGAGGATGAGAGGAAGTTTACTGGACACACAGGGAGAAACTACAGTCTGAATCACACCCATGATGAGAGGAGGTTTACTGGACACACAGGGAGAAACTACAGTCTGAATCACACCCACGATGAGAGGAGGTTTACTGGACACACACGGAGAAACTACAGTCTGAATCACACCCATGATGAGAGGAGGTTTACTGGACACACAGGGAGAAACTACAGTCTGAATCACACCCATGATGAGAGGAGGTTTACTGGACACAAAGGGAGACACTACAGTCTGAATCACACCCATGATGAGAAGAGGTTTACTGGGCACACAGGGAGAAACTACAGTCTGAATCACACCCATGATGAGAGGAGGTTTACTGGACACAAAGGGAGACACTACAGTCTGAATCACACCCATGATGAGAGGAGGTTTACTGGACACAAAGGGAGACACTACAGTCTGAATCACACCCATGATGAGAGGAGGTTTACTGGACACACAGGGAGACACTACAGTCAATCACACCCATGATGAGAGGAGGTTTACTGGACACAAAGGGAGAAACTACAGTCTGAATCACCCATGATGAGAGGATGAGAGGAAGTTTACTGGACACACAGGGAGAAACTACAGTCTGAATCACACCCATGATGAGAGGAGGTTTACTGGACACACAGGGAGAAACTACAGTCTGAATCACACCCACGATGAGAGGAGGTTTACTGGACACACACGGAGAAACTACAGTCTGAATCACACCCATGATGAGAGGAGGTTTACTGGACACACAGGGAGAAACTACAGTCTGAATCACACCCATGATGAGAGGAGGTTTACTGGACACAAAGGGAGACACTACAGTCTGAATCACACCCATGATGAGAGGAGGTTTACTGGACACAAAGGGAGACACTACAGTCTGAATCACACCCATGATGAGAGGAGGTTTACTGGACACACAGGGAGACACTACAGTCTGAATCACACCAATGATGAGAGGAGGTTTACTGGACACAAAGGGAGACACTACAGTCTGAATCACACCCATGATGAGAGGAGGTTTACTGGACACACAGGGAGAAACTACAGTCTGAATCACACCCATGATGAGAGGAGGTTTACTGGACACACAGGGAGACACTACAGTCTGAATCACACCCATGATGAGAGGAGGTTTACTGGACACAAAGGGAGACACTACAGTCTGAATCACACCCATGATGAGAGGAGGTTTACTGGACACAAAGGGAGACACTACAGTCTGAATCACCCATGATGAGAGGATGAGAGGAAGTTTACTGGACACACAGGGAGAAACTACAGTCTGAATCACACCCATGATGAGAGGAGGTTTACTGGACACACAGGGAGAAACTACAGTCTGAATCACACCCATGATGAGAGGAGGTTTACTGGACACAAAGGGAGACACTACAGTCTGAATCACCCATGATGAGAGGATGAGAGGAAGTTTACTGGACACACAGGGAGAAACTACAGTCTGAATCACACCCATGATGAGAGCAGGTTTACTGGACACACAGGGAGAAACTACAGTCTGAATCACACCCACGATGAGAGGAGGTTTACTGGACACACACGGAGAAACTACAGTCTGAATCACACCCATGATGAGAGGAGGTTTACTGGACACACAGGGAGAAACTACAGTCTGAATCACACCCATGATGAGAGGAGGTTTACTGGACACACAGGGAGACACTACAGTCTGAATCACACCCATGATGAGAGGAGGTATACTGGACACAAAGGGAGACACTACAGTCTGAATCACACCCATGATGAGAGGAGGTTTACTGGACACAAAGGGAGACACTACAGTCTGAATCACACCCATGATGAGAGGAGGTTTACTGGACACAAAGGGAGACACTACAGTCTGAATCACACCCATGATGAGAGGAGGTTTACTGGACACACAGGGAGAAACTACAGTCTGAATCACACCCATGATGAGAGGAGGTTTACTGGACACACAGGGAGACACTACAGTCTGAATCACACCCATGATGAGAGGAGGTTTACTGGACACACAGGGAGACACTACAGTCTGAATCACACCCATGATGAGAGGAGGTTTACTGGACACAAAGGGAGACACTACAGTCTGAATCACACCCATGATGAGAGGAGGTTTACTGGACACACAGGGAGAAACTACAGTCTGAATCACACCCATGATGAGAGGAGGTTTACTGGACACAAAGGGAGACACTACAGTCTGAATCACACCCATGATGAGAGGAGGTATACTGGACACACAGGGAGACACTACAGTCTGAATCACACCCATGATGAGAGGAGGTTTACTGGACACACAGGGAGAAACTACAGTCTGAATCACACCCATGATGAGAGGAGGTTTACTGGACACACAGGGAGAAACTACAGTCTGAATCACACCCATGATGAGAGGAAGTTTACTGGACACACAGGGAGAAACTACAGTCTGAATCACACCCATGATGAGAGGAGGTTTTACTGGACACAAAGGGAGACACTACAGTCTGAATCACACCCATGATGAGAGGAGGTTTACTGGACACACAGGGAGAAACTACAGTCTGAATCACACCCATGATGAGAGGAGGTTTACTGGACACAAAGGGAGACACTACAGTCTGAATCACACCCATGATGAGAGGAGGTATACTGGACACACAGGGAGACACTACAGTCTGAATCACACCCATGATGAGAGGAGGTTTACTGGACACACAGGGAGACACTACAGTCTGAATCACACCCATGATGAGAGGAGGTATACTGGACACACAGGGAGACACTACAGTCTGAATCACACCCATGATGAGACTACCTTTTAAGGGTTTGGTTGTTAGTGTTTAGGTTAGAGTCAGTCTCAAGTTGTGGCCAGACGGGCTGTCAATGGGATGTTGGTCTGAAAAGTCCATTTAGTCTTTCCCTTCTCAAACCTGTCCTCCCCCTAACCAGTTCATATCATGTATTCCACCACCAGCACACCTGATTCACTAATCAGAGGTTTTGATGATTAGTTGACCAGTGGTACAAAGAGGACTGGATCTAGGTGAACTATGTGGAGTGTCTTCCAGGGACAGTACAGTACAGACTGACAAGATTACAACAGTGTAGTTTACTCAACTCATTCGAACTATCATGACTATTGTTTAGAGAGAAGATCTGCACAAGGGCATAACGTGTAAGATATAGCAAGAGAGGACAATATGGTGCAAGGCAGCCAAAGTGGAATCAAAAGTCATAGGCCTAATCATCAATCAAATATGAACTATAAAACCAAAATATAATCTACATATAAAGACAACATGTCATCTACATGTGTTATAGAAAAGCTCCCTTCTCACATCCCAGGTCACATATAAAGACAACATGTCATCTACATGTGTTATAGAAAAGCTCCCTTCTCACATCCCAGGTCATGTTTGGACTAGAACGTGACAACTCAACGGGCTATGCGCATCTCCCCAATAGCCGACAGACAACTTTCCTGAGTGCAATGTCATTAATGTGACAGATATGTACAGTATAATAAGCATAGCGAAGAAGAAAAATATCCTACTTCTGACGCACAGCAGAGACATCGCTGCTGAGATTTCCCCTGGAGCAAGAGTCCCTCCAGAATTTAAAAACAGTCATTGCGTTTCAATGAATGTACTCCCCAAACGCTTGTTGCATCGTAAACTATCCTCGCAGTCCCTTGGGAGTTCAGCGGATGGATGATTCCCCGCTGCCATTTACTTGGATGAGAAGTTGGACGAACGCTCCTCCAGCTGACGATACGCAATGGCGGAGAACTACAGTGTGGTGATGTGTCGTTCACGAACGAACGGATCTTTTTGAACGGATCTTTTTGTTGAACGTCTGGAACCGCATCGGTGAAAGAGCCATTCATCTGGCTCTCTGATTTGCATACTGCTACTAGTGTTTGTTGAGCTCAGAACAACGTTTTTCTACAGATAAGTTACAACATCATTATCTAAAGGGGGTGAATCCTCACTGCAGAAACAATAAATAGTGTGGAGAGCGGGTCAATCTGGTCCACGAGGATTTAGTTCATGCTTAAAAACGAATTCTTCATTTTTTTACGCGCATTTCACGATCTGACTTAATGGTAGCCTACCTTTTGGCTTTTACATTGAATATTTGCAATTTTTTCATTGTTCTAGATTTATTTTAAGCATTTTAAAGGTAGATCCGTTTATGAGCTAAATGAACCCGCTCTTTTACTTGAACGGAGCCAAATGTGCCGGCTCACCGAATAGACTCAGAAAGCCCATCACTACTACAGCGGAGAGGTAAAATCCAAACAGAGCACCACAATCAACAGGCAGGCGGTTATTGGGATTTGACTGTCACAGGGATCAACTAATAAGAGGTTATAATTCATTGGAATTGTTGTGATTGTATGTTTGTCTGTACAGTTATGGCTGTCCTGTTATTATTTTGTGTCTTGATCAATAATGAGTAGCTAAACCATATCGACTTTTGGACACTGATGCGCAGGAGAACCCCTAGCTGTCAATCAAGCAGGCGCGGTGAACGGATTATGACGCTCGAGCGTTCCAAATGACGCAACAATACAGTTCCAGAACAGAGAAAGTTAATGCCGAAGATGTTGTTCGGTTCCACACTAAAACTGCTGTTTGACAAGTGGGATTTGAGGTGAGTCAAATATTTACAAACGTTTACAATACATTAACCCTCCGCTAGCCTACTTAACCTATAATTCTGTCATGGTAAGATAACACATGTGAAAGTGAACGTTAATGTATTTGAAATATTTTTTATGCCATTATCTAGCTAGCCTTATAAAATACAATTATTTATTATGGAATAGTTTTTTTCTGTTGCTATCAAATCAATCCATCTGTATTTACTCTTCTGTCTGTTTGTCTTGTTGACTTATCTGTCTGTCTGTCTGTGTACTGTCTAGCCAGCATATGCCAGAAAGGTTCTTTCACATAGGCTCATATTCACAAAGTCTCATAGAAGGAGTGCTGATCAATAATCCGTTTTGTCTTTTAAATCAAACTGAATACGTTTTGATGGACAGGAGGGGACCTGATCCTAGATCAGCACTCCTACCCTGAAACACTTTGTGAACACAATCGAGGTGTACTGTGATTATGAATTTGTGATGAGGTATTATTATATTAGTCGTGCTGATGCATGATGGGTTGTAGGCTAGAGCTTGAGTACTGTAGTCTGAAGGCTGTTTCTGAATTCACTGACCTGGTGAGTAAATGTTGTGTACAATGGCACCATCTAGTGACAGAAACATAGAAACACACATTGTTGCTGAACGAAGGCATCTCTTTATTTTCCAGAAATAAAACTTGTAGACCTTTCCTGCAGTCTCTGAGGAGATGGACACCTCTTATTCTTCTGGACGATCTCAGTCTCCTACTGGGACTGTCTTCTTACCCCCTCCTATCATGTGGAACAGTCTGTAAGTCATTCATCACATAACCTAGCTCTGGTCTAGGGCATTATGTGCGGCTTGCTGAAGGAAGGCTCAGTGTCTGCAAGCTGTACTTAACGCCCTGGACCAGAGCTACACATTACCCACCTCTGGCCATCATGGACAGTCAACTCATCACATTCACATACTGTAAGTCACAGTTGAGTGAGTTGTGTGATTAAAGGCAGTTTAATTGAGCAGAAGTTTCATTATTATTGTAATATTGTAGTAAATTGTCTGAGTTCACTTCCTAAATAATGTGTTGACATTCCTTTGCACCCAGCTACAAGCAGGCAGAGATGGAGGTTCAGTTCCTGAGGGAAGAGAAGAAGACCTGTACAGAGAAGGAAGCCCACATGCTTGAGTTGAGGGGGAAGGATCGAACGATCCGAAATCAGAAGAAGGAGATGGACAGACTTCAAGTGTCTCTCTGGGAGGAGGAAAAGAAGAAGAGGGATGGTGGAACGGAGAAGGACGAGATGATTGAACAATTACAGTCTGAGACAGACCATCTCAGAGCCCTTTTGAAAGATGAAAGGAGGAGAAGAAGAGTAGAAAGGGGTATTATGAAAGAGTGGAAGGCTGAGATCCTGAGACTGAGGGAGGCAGAGAGCCACAGGGAGGCAGAGAGACAGAGAGAAGCAGAGAGAAGCAGCGAGACAGAGAGAAGCAGAGAGGCAGAGAGAGCCACAGAATGGGAGAACCAGAGAAAAATGCAGGAAGTCAACAGACTCAAACAACTGCTGGAGCTGCTGATGGTGGACCTACAACTGGCCCACGTAAGACATGTCATTGTTATTATTAAAAGGCAGTGTATATTCACCCGGCTGAAAATGAATGGCAGCAGTATGCTAACCCAATGTTAACTTTTATGCCTTTCCTAAACGTTAACCCTTACCTTAACCTCACTGAAACTATACCTAACCTTTACCATAACCCAACCCTAGGTCCTAAACCTAACCTTCATTTATCTCAACCCCTACGCCTTTCTTCTGCCGGTTGAATATCCACTTCTTTATTAACGTCATTACTGTTGTTGTTGTTGACAACTGTATCTGTGCAGGTTGTAAATAATTGCATTAGTGAAACATCATTTGTAGGAGTAATTTCTACAAGCATAAACATCAGAGGCAACATTAAATTGCAACGGGAATTTCTCAAACCCCTAACTGAATGGGCAAGCTAGTTGTGTGTTTGTATTTGTACACATTTTGGACATAATTGATTCCATAAAATGTCTCATAATTTTTTCAAACCATGTCAATACATTAATTGACAATGAATTGTCCAGATGAATTGATCAAAATGACCCTGCTATTGATGTTGTTCAGTGTTTGATTCAATTACCTAGGTCTAAGTTGTATTTCTATGTATCATTCTCTGCAAATGCTTTGAAAGTATGTCTTGGTCATAGATTATCACTAATTTAACCTTTTAAATTTAAGCAAGAGATAGAGAGATTGAGGCTATGGCAGAAAGTCATGGAGGATCAGCGACCAAGACTGGCCTGGAACAACAAACCTATTGAGACAGAAAGAGAGAGGGAAAAAGAGAAAGAAAGGGAGATGGAAAGGGAGAGAAAAGCAGAATTGGAAAGACAAGAAATGAAGAAGAAAGTGAAACAGGCAGAAGAAACGATAAAAGTGTTAGAACGAGAGATTGAGAGATTGAAAGAGACTGAAAAGGAAATCATATTTGAAAGAGAAAGAGACATGCGTATTGCAGAGAATGAGAAAGTCAAACTGGTTAACGAAAAGGTGAAAGAGTTAGAGAGAGAGGTTGAGAGACTGAAAGAAGATATGACAACAAAAGAGATTCAATACAAAATCAAATTTGAAAGAGCGAAAGAAGCGTATAGAAGACAGAATGAGAGAGTGAAACAGGTTAACCAAAATGTACTAGTGTTAGACAGAGAGGTTGCGAGAATGAAAGAAGAGATTAGATTGAAAGACGAGACTGAACCAGAGAGAACATTTGATAGAGAAAGAGAAAATGATTGGAGACGAAGTGAAGAGGAGATGAAAAATAGAGTGGAGAGAGAGATGGAGATGGAAACAGCCCTCATCAATGATAAAAAGACGTCTGAATTGGAGGAAGTCTTCAAGAAAATCAAGGAACAGCTGATAGAATTAGAAAATATGGAAACAGAACCAAATGGACATGGAGGAGAAGATGGAGGGTGAGAACAACAAACAGAAAGAGGTAGAAAGAAAGAGAATGGAGAAAATACCAAAACAGAGACAACAAGAAGATGAGAAGAAGAAGGAGATGGAGAGAGAAGAAGAAGAGGAGAGACGCAAACAGCAGCACATAGAGATGGAAGAGGAAGAAAGAGGGAGTGAAAAAGAGAAACAGAGAGAGATCAAAAGGAAGAGAATGGAGAAGAGACAGAAAAATATGGAAAGAGAAGAAGAGAGACAGAGAGAGATTGAAAGAGAGAATGAAGAAGAACGATGTAAACAGAAGCAAATTGACATGGAGAAGGAGGAAAGAGAGAGGGAGAACAATACACCGAGAGAGATAGAAGAGATACACAGAGGACAACAACAAGAGGAGAGACAAAAACAAACGGAGAAGGAGAAAGAAAGGGAGAAAGACAATGAGAATCAGAGATGGAATTAAAAGATCGGCAACAGAAAGAGATGGAGAAAGAAAAGATGATCATGAGAGAGAGGGAGGAAGCAGGAAGAAGAAAGGAGGGGCAGAAAAATATTTTGGGGGAAATTGAGGGACAGAATGAACTGGAGATAGAACAGGAGAGAGAGATGGAAGACAAGCATGAAGTGATTAAGGAAGTAGAGGAAGAGTACAGGGAAAGAGAAGAGAGAGCAAAGGAAGTAAGCATGAAGAAACATGTAGTAGTTAATGTTAAAGCAAAAGCACGGGAAGTCTTCCATAGACGTAAAGAGAGAAGGTTAGAAGTGTTGAAGGGGGAACGAGAACACATAGAAAGAGGACAACAAATCAGGAGGGAGAAGGAGGAAAGACGGCTGGAGATGGAAAGAAAACAGGAGAGGGCAAGACAACGAGAGGAGCAGGATAAAAAACAAGAGATTGAAATTGCTAGACAGAAAGAAATGTTCAGACTAAGAGAGGAGGAGAGGCAGAGAGAGGAAGAGAGAGAGGAGGAGAGAAAGAGAGCCGTTAAAGGCCATTTAGCTTTAATCAGAGAGAGAGAGATAATAGAGGCAAACAAAAGAGAGGAGATGGTGGAAGAGGAAAGAAGGGAATTCATTGAACATTACAAGAGGGGTGACTTAGAGGAGGAGGAGGAAAAGGAAGAAGACAAGGAGGACATTCTCCCACCTGATAAAAGTATCCGAAGGAGAGCTGTGGGCTGGATAAATAAGAAGTGGGAGAAGAGGAACCTCAAGAAGATCGAGAGAACCTATCAGAGAGAAGCTGAGGAGGGCTATAAGATCGTCCACATAGGTAAGACCTGTTTTCCCTCTGCTTATGACATCATCCTCTTTAGTCTCCTCTACACACATCAGTTCCACACCAGTCATCATGTTGCATCATTGTTTCAATATAAAACTACTGTCTAAAGAATATGTTAGCTGACATGGCTAATTGAGTGACTGACTGACATAACAAGAAAAATACTGCTGATGTAACAACCACGTGTTTAAATGGTACATTGTGTCATCTACTAGTCTAACTCTCAAGACTAAGTAGAGACCCAGAAAGAGTTGTGTCATCTACCAGTCTAACTCTCAAGACTAAGTAGAGACCCAGAAAGAGTTGTGTCATCTACTAGTCTAACTCTCAAGACTAAGTAGAGACCCAGAAAGAGTTGTGTCATCTACTAGTCTAACTCTCAAGACTAAGTAGAGACCCAGAAAGAGTTCCTAAAAAACACACACTAAAACGTGTTTTGGGGGGATCCGGGGGCTACTAGTGTCCATGCGGCCCTAAGCGATCACATATGCCCTACTAGTGGCCATGCGGCCCTAAGCGATCACATATGCCCTACTAGTGGCCATGCGGCCCTAAGCGATCACATATGCCCTACTAGTGGCCATGCGGCCCTAAGCGATCACATATGCCCTGCTAGTGGCCATGCGGCCCTAAGCGATCACATATGCCCTACTAGTGGCCATGCGGCCCTAAGCGATCACATATGCCCTACTAGTGGCCATGCGGCCCTAAGCGATCACATATGCCCCGGCACTATACAAAGAATAGGTGCCATTCGGGACTCATGTACAACTTAGGGTCAATTCGGGAATTATTGCACTTTATTGACAAATTCCATGCCTTGCTCAACTGAAAAGAGTAAAGAATCATTGAGATTAAATTGTGTTTTCTATTCTTCATTCCCTGTGTCCATTACATTTAAGTTGATACCAGATCCCTAAGTTGAATGTGAACGCTACTTCTTCTCCCCTACCAGCCATCCCTGGACACACAAGGCTAACAGCCACCATGACACGGGCAGAGAGAGAGAGGGAGAAGAGGAAGGAGCTGCTGAAGGCTGAGAAGAGAAGGAAGAAGATGGAGGATTTTAATAAGCAGTGGAGAGAGCAGTCCCTGCTTAAAAAACAAACTCATCAGAAACTGAAGGAGGAGAGGGGGAAGATGAAGGGACATTACCTGGAGCAGATGAATCTGGAGGCTGATGCTCAAATCAACACCCGGTGTCTAACCACCCAACACAGCCACGATTATCTGGAGACAACACAGCCCACTGGATCTGGAGATGGCCACCAGGAAAGGCCAAGGAGGCAACAGGCATGGGCAGAGAACCAGGAGGGGAGTTCAGAGAACCAGCAGGGGGGGCCAGAGAACCAACAGGGGGGGCCAGACAGCCAGCAGCTAGAAGCTCCAGAAGAGGCTGAAACATCAGAGCCAACCTCCAAGAACAAGAAAAGGCCAGGCATCTGGAAGAGAATTAAGATGGGGTAAAGAATGTTTAAACATCTATTCATGTTTTACACTGTTAATATATATGTTGTCACTTTAAAAAGTGACATTATCCAAATGTGAGGGTTTAGTGTAGATGCAACACACATGTAAATATATAGATACTTACCTGTCTCTGATGTCTTACAGCATTCCTGACGTGCTGTCTGCCTAGAGCTGGAACTCGAAGAAGCCACAGTTCCACTGAGGTTACATTGGTCATTAAAAGTGTCGCCCAATAATTCCTCCTCCTCTTTAAGTCATCAAGCCACATTTCCTCCACAAAACATGATCGTCTCCTCAAGCCAGCAAGTATCCTCTTTATCAGGCAACAAACCATCGAAGGTCAGTGACTCTCCTCCCCAGAGCAGAGGTTCTCATCTTTATCCTAATTAAATTCATCTCTGCTCACCACCTCTACTGTCCTAGAAAATATCCCCAAATGGAAATGGTTTAAACAGAAGTCCTCCCCTCAGACCAGTGGCTCCACAAACCAGAGTTTCTCATCTTTATTCAAGTTGAACGCAACTCTGATCATTTCCACCACCTCACCTGTTAAGGGGAGGTGCTGAAAAGGAGGTCTGGGAGGAGGTCTGCAGGTAGCCTGGACCGGACCGGTAGCAGCTAAGTTGCTGGCTCCATCCCCGGGCAGAGCTACTCAAGTCAGGCCAGTGATGTTTGACGATGTCATTTTTGTTATTACAGTTTTACGTTTTAATAAAAGCATTAAATTTAAAAAACAATATTGTTGTTACGGTGTGGATTGTTTTGTTATTTATTAGAATTGAACCATCCAGTAGTCATGGTAGATGTTAGACTTTCAATGAGACACCTAACATTCCATCAGTTTGCTACAATGTGTGACATGTTATATTAGAGAGGAGTCCTCTATACACATCTATTTTAGACCGTAGGAGAAATATCAGATTGAAATAGCTTCTCTAAGAATCTGAGGAGAGAGCAACAGTAGACGCATCGTTAGCTCTCCCACCTCCAGTTCAGTACTTGGTTCATTCCACCAGTTGAGTACCTTTTGGGGAGTGTAACTGTTATTTTACCTAATTCTAACATTCTGTCATAAAGAGCACATGTTCAACTTAATAAAACACATGTTTTCCCATCTCAAAAGTTAAAAAAAATACATACTATAGCAAGTGCCTATTAAGTGCCAAATAAAGTGACAGGGTTGACTGTAACAGAGTTGACTGTTTCATTTATAATCAACCATAGATGATGTGTTATAATTCACCCAGTGGTGATTGCAGCATGTACATCTTGGTGGGGAAAACTCCCCCCCCAAATTTTATATGAATGCCAGCAAAGCCACTACACAACACAACACCTAACAATACATGAATTGCACTATAACTTTGACAAATGGTGCCCACAAACTGTTATGGTCGACATAAAGCTGTCCCAACAGCAGAGCTTTCTTTTCAGCACCATGGAGTGAATCCTTTTTAAAAAACATAGCTGATATGGCTGACTTGCTTAAACAAATGTGGTTTCTACTGACAATTGAGATGTACAAACTATGGCATAAGGGGACAACAAGTGGACTACAGGCAATCCGTAATTTTGATGAAGACATTAATGAGAGAGCTGGACGGACGCAGTCAATATAACCGTTAGTTCAGCACTTTAGAAATGTTGATTATGGGCCGCTCTTACAGTATTCTCCCTGTACACCAAGTCATAACTCTATGTAAGCAGACTTTGAAAGCTCTTACAATATTTGATGATGACATTTCTCTAAAGGCTATAGTCTACATGTGCAGCACCAAGTCAGAGCAGTAGGCTAAATTATGAGAGGGGAAAGGGACCAAATTATTCGTGTGAGGCACATGGGCTATTAACACCTTACTACACAACATACACTTAGTATTACTTTCTTAGCTACAGTATACACATCTCCCTGGCATAGTACATCATTTATAGTGCAGTATCCAATACATTTTTGGACTCACCTTGTTGTGATGTGCTCACTTGAACAGGAAGGTGTCCCGGCTCTACCAGGGCCTTGAGGTGGTCTCCCACAGCTCTGCTGGTGGAGTGGTAAACACCACCCCCGGCTCTACCAGGGGGCTTGAGGTGGTCTCCCACAGCTCTGCTGGTGGAGTGGTAAACACCACCCCCGGCTCTACCAGGGGGCTTGAGGTGGTCTCCCACAGCTCTGCTTATGTCATGTTCTGTGGCCTTGCTGTTCCATTTCTTTACTGCCCCTGCAACACAGAAAGAAACACATTTAGTCATATTATATAAAACACTCAAAGTAATGGATATGGAGCATCTATGGCCTCAGTTACACCTGGCACCTAAATGTGACTTCTGTCATCTGATCACTCTAAGCTGAATTAGGTTCAGATCTACCAGGATGGGCCTTTGACATTTAAAATGGTTACGGTAGGGGTTGCGGGTAGACAGTACACAACGTAGAACGAACCACGCTACAAACAGAAGTTGACGTTTAAAATGGTTATGGTAGGGGTTAAGGTTAGGGTTTAGGGTAGGGATGTCCCAAGGATCCCGGATAGCATTGACCATTGTGCATTCTTCTGTCTCTTTTACATAGCAGGTGATGGGTTCTGACTTCTGAACTTGAAAATATGAAATATCCTTATGTGAAATTGAATGAAACAGTAATGTATTTTGATGCTAATACAATATTCCATGATGTTTCTATATGATAATAATAGAGTAATATATTTAATATGATGTACAATATTACATGATGTTTCTATATGATAACAATAGCGTAATATATTTCATTTGCCATATACTATTTAACAGTTTCACTAATACATTTTTATTAACTTAATTATGATTCAAAGTCAGTTCACCGTCTCACCTCATACTGTATTGGAGCAGCAGCAGCTGACTGCCCAGTTCAACGTCAGTTCACCGTCTCACCTCATACTGTATTGGAGCAGCAGCAGCTGACTGCCCGGTTCAACATCAGTTCACCGTCTCACCTCATACTGTATTGGAGCAGCAGCAGCTGACTGCCCGGTTCAACATCAGTTCACCGTCTCACCTCATACTGTATTGGAGCATCAGCAGCTGACTACCCAGTTCAACGTCAGTTCACCGTTTCACCTCATACTGTATTGGTTCTTCCGGGTTTGACCGTCGGCGTTGTATGAGCTACAGTACAGTACCGTTATCTAGCTAGCTAACGTTATGTCCTAACTAGGCACAACTAGGTTTGGATTATTTCCCTCAACTATATTCTTTCCCATATATTGTATATCGTTTCCATAAAGCCAACATGGCTTTACACTCATTAACGTAAGTTTCCAATCTAGAGCAGTTCTCACTTTTGTGATAATGAACTAGCTAACGTTAACTAACTAACTAAGGACGGTGACCTGTCCAGACGAGATGTTACAACGAACTGAATCGTCAATGGAGGTCTTCCTCTTTATATAGCCTGCTACAGCATGCAATACTATTAACTCACAAGAGGGCCTAACGTTACATGGACAATACGATCCCATTTTGGAAACGTTACATGGACAATACTATCCCATTTTGGAAACGTTACATGTACGCCCCCTTGTGGAGGGAAATTAATATCTTAGATGGTGGCTGTAGATGGGATTCAAATGCATAATGGTATTAATACAGTGTCTAGACTACCTCTTTTGTATAAATGCCCTTCAGAATCCAAACACAGTATTGCCACGCAGCAAAATGTTGCGTATAATCTTTCAAGTCAGCCTGATAAAATATTAAACAATTTGTGTACAAAGATATATTGAAATGTGATATTAGGCCTGTATGGCAGTACTATATTGGCTAGTGCTTTCTCCAATATGTTCTTCTATTTTACATTACATTGTATGTCAATGCCATTTATCTTTCAATATTTATTTATATATATATATATATATGTTTTAATGCTTGTAAGACTATTCTTTGACACATTTTCTCTTCCTTTGAAATTCATATAGGACAGAACATGGACACAATGCAATTGGGATCAAGAAGAAGGTACAGATCTGTTGTAGGACAGCTGCATTTGAAGTGTACATTTAACCTACATAGCAGTCAATACAAACTGACATCTATTAGCATACAAATGTGTGCAAATTATCTTTTCAGATCTTCTCATAAATGAATCAAGTCCATGGAATGGATATAGACAAAAAGAGAATTAAAGGACTATCAGAGGTAGAGAGGCGAGGCAGGGGTGAGGACATCATCCTGCTATTTTGACAGTCCCTGAAGGACAATACAGAAGAGGTATTTGCTCTTATTCCTTCCCTTTCTATAATGTATTTTGTAATAAAATGAGCAAGTGTAGTAAGATCATTGCTTTACTCTACTGGAGACCACAGCAGCGATTCTGCTCTTGCCCTACCTCTTCAATGAGAACCCGAGTGGCCTTTATGTCCGTGACAAGGTATGCCTATGCACCAAACATCTGTTTCTTCATAAACACAGGTGTGCATGCTTATTTAAAACTACAGTTGAACATTTGTTATGTTCTTTGTTAATTGTGTGTGTATTAATCTTTTCTTACTTTTGTTGACACAGATTTCATCGCTCTTCACTCCTTTACTGCACATCGGCGGAAATCCATTTCACCATGAGAGTGAAATCCCGCTGGCCTTTGATGGGGAGAACATCCACGCCCTCGAGGACGTCCCCATGGGACTTGGGGCTCTGCTAGGGCTGTATTTTTTATTTCCCTTAATTTTCCCAAAAATGTCAGAAAAACATTTTTGTTCTTAAGTTACTGTGTTCTGGGGAGAAGAGAAGTCGGGGTGAAGTTACCAGGGCCGGCCATAAAGATGGCAAACTTCCTAACATAACTAAGTGGATATGATATACACACTAAAGCGGAAAAATCTGTATTTAGAATCAAGTCTACAATATTGTTAGTTTACCTATGATTCATTTTTAATGTATGATGTTTTTATTGTACATCATTATTTATATATTTTAAATGTCATGAAAAGCACTATACAAAGTAAATGTATTATTTATTATGGTCTGACATGTCTGCAGAAATGTTGCAATATTGTAATGTGTTTTGTTTGGTAAATTGTTTGGTAAATATTAATTCACATTTGTGGTGCCACTAAATAAACAATTAATTATTTAAATCAATATTGTCAATATTGTTATTATTAAAATATGTTTTTATTAATGGAGGGTGGACAGGGAGTTAAAAAATGAACCCCAAAAGGTTCTTTGAGGAACCATGATAAGGGAATCTTCAAAGAACTTATAGGGGTTCCCACAAAAGGTTCTTCAAATAACTTTTAGGGGTTCCCCCAAATTTCAATTTGAAGAACCCCTAAAGGATACTCCAGGAACCTTTACTTTTTAGAGTGTATATTGATAAAAGTCACCTTGTCCGAGAGACATTTACATAGTTATACACAGCCCAATTTGGGATGACTATTTTGGGGCGAATAGTGGCCACAACAGACAGACCTGATATCGCCCATAATTCGACGTCCTTGGACATCACGTGCTGAGTGAGTATGACCAAAGTTATTCTGTTTAGCTGCACTTTGTAGTACATTTTTACACTATAATAAATGTTTCTGATGCCACATCGCCCGTTTTTAAAGGGAGTCGTTGGTTTTTAGAGGCAGTCGCTTTTTAGCTTTTTGTCTGAAAGTATTTTCTCAACTGTGATACCAACTCCAGTCAGCAGATGGCAATGTGCGTCTTTCAGGTGATTCTGCCACTGTGACGTATAATCTAGTGGACGGGACGCTTCTTCAACATCAACAGCTAATCAGACACCTTGGTTCACTAACTTTATGGAAAAAGGTTTATTCAATAAATCTAGCAACTCCTCTCATACTGGGAAAATACAGGAATACACACTCAGAGCCTCCTGACTGGGCCCTGTTCACACCTCCAAGGAGCCCCCCTCACACATTAATACACACTATGAATATACACTCAAAGCCTACGAGGCTTTTCTAAAAAACTACATTTTGCTTGATTCGCTCACCTCTTTTTTAAAACTAGGTTTGAGATTTGGTATCCACTCAGTTCGCTGCCTCTCAGATCAAAGGTGGGTCCATCTGCTCCATTCCCAAAGTGTGGTCTCCCTGAGATCCCAAGTTTGAGGGATCCCTGGTGCACCATTTACCAAGGTCGTCAGGAGCGGTCACCAAGTGAAGATTAACATCCCCATCGCCAAATGTGGTTTATTTCTTTAATATCAAATGAGGAGACAAACTTATCACACACGTCAGAGTTAAATCTAAATATTTATTCACTTATTAATAAGGGAGCAGGTCAATACAACGCACAAATATAAAGTGAATCAATTGAGTACTCTACGATAATGATGGCTGGTCAACAAATCCCCCCCAGATGATTCGTTGAGAGCCACGATACAAAAGTACAAAGGTCTTTTACAGCCAAGATGCACCCCTTTCAACCTACATGACCAACAACAGATGTATAGAACGGGTCACAAGGTTAAGATTTGTATGAAAGATACTTATAATTCTCAGCAGACAGTATCTGCTGTAAAAACAGTACTCTTTGTGTAGAGACCAGGGTCTGGCCCTGGGGTCATCTCTCCCTGGTACCATATAGAACAGAAACATTAACTCATGCTCTGGAATGCGGTCTCTTTAGGTTTTATCACCCAAAAGACATTGTAAATCTCCTGTCAATGTTTTCTCCCAGAGGCCCATCCTCAGTAGAACACAGACACAATAGTTCTAAGAACCCTCTATTCTGTTGCATAAAACAACAATTTGATCCAATAAAAGTATTATAACATAATGTTGCAGTTTTGCTCTCAGTGTCCACTGAAAGTTGACTAGTAACAACAACTGGGACCTAAAAGACACCCACCATGAGACCCACTAAATCTGCCTAAGAAGAGGCAAACAAAAGAAAAACCCACACCAAACTTAAAGACAGGAAGCAAACCAAAAAGGTGGAGCAACTAAAGGTGTTGACTCTCCACATCTATCAAGACAACTGGGGCACTGGGCCAGACACTCTTAAATAGAACCTGGACCAGCTCAGGTGAAACACCTTCCCACTAACGAGATGGACAAGCCAGCACAGGTGTAACACATACTGACTAACGAGGTGACACCAATCAGTGCGTCCTACGTGCTAACGAGCTATACGCACTAACGAGCTATACGTGCTAAAGTCCAACCTCAAAACATAAATGGAAAAGCCAAAGTCTGTAACACCTTCCCCTTAGGACAACAAATATATTTTATATTTATGACTCAATTTATTAGGATTGTTAATAAAATTGATTATAGACCGATTTATTATACTGCGTCCATGTGTATAAGCTGCAAGTACGTTGAAATTAAATAGTTTTCTTTTCAACTAAAACCAAACTTATATTGTACGTCGTCTTATTTTCAACGACATTTTGCTAGGTGGGATATCCCCAATGTCACAGTTTAAACGTGTCCAAATCAATAGTCCAAATGCAGAAACAGTTTGTGATAAATTGAAAACCTAAATGTAAAATGTACTATATACACAAACATCTGCCACAATAATCATATTACTTGTACTTGTATTTTTTAAACAAGCTCCTTATAAACTGCACAAGCACCAGAAACGCTGTTGTTTTGACAAGTAGCAATAAATCACTGGTATCAATTAGGGGGGAAATCAGGTTATAGGTGCTGTTGAAACTAACACAACTAAAAAAACACATGTAAATGGGAGATATATTTTACCTCACTGGTTAGAGGACAACCTGCAGAATGCAGTCAGCTACATTTTGGAGTGATGCATTTAAATTTAGGGGTCGCTTAACAAAGGAACGCAAAACTTACTTGTCATAACTCATCGATATCATGCTAAAATAATTTGTGTGACAGAAGATGATGATTCATCAATATCATGTTGAAATCAATTGTGTGAGAGGGAGATGAGGTTGCACGTCCTGTTAAAACTAACAGCTCAAAAACTACACAGAATCTGGGAGTAATGTGTACATCACTGGTTAGAGGACAATTTGTAGAGAACAACTAGCTACATTTTGAAGTGTTGCATTTTGATCAAAGTGGGTCACCAACATGGTAAGTGTAACAACTCTTTTTTTGTTAGTCACTTTTTGTTAAATCTGAATGAATAATGAATAATACTCTTTCAATTCAGAGCCTGGATTTTCCCCCTGAGGCTAATATCCATATCATGTTGAAATCAATAGAACAGGGGACAAACGTTTAGGGTTCTACATTGTGACATCATTAAAATACTCCTACTACAATGTTAAAACATTCTACATTGTGACATCATTAAAATACTCCTACTACAATGTTAAAACATTCTACATTGTGACATCATTAAAATACTCCTACTACAATGGTAAAACATTCTACATTGTGACATCATTAAAATACTCCTACTATAATGTTAAAACATTCTACATTGTGACATTATTAAATTGATATCATGAAACAACTCCTTCATGTATGTATTTTCTGATGTTTGATCAGAGATATTTTATCAGAGTATGTCTTGTCACACTGATCACAGCTATAAGGTTTCTCTCCTGTGTGTATTCTCTGGTGCACTGTCAGCTCTCCAGAGTGGCCAAAACTCTTCCCACATTGCCCACAACTATAAGATTTCTCTCCTGTGTGTATTCTCTGGTGTTGAGTCAGCTCTCCAGATCGAAGAAAACTCTTATTGACCACAACTATAAGATTTCTCTCCTGTGTGTGTCCTCTGGTGTAATGTCAATTGGCCAGATCGAACAAAACTCTTCCCACATTGACCACAGCTAAAAGATTTCTCTCCTGTGTGTGTTCTCTGGTGTACAATCAGATGGCTATATCTAGTAAAACTCTTCCCACATTGACCACAGCTAAAAGGTTTCTCTCCTGTGTGTGTTCTCTGGTGTATCTTCAGCTGGCTAGATGTAGTAAAACTCTTCCCACATTGGTCACAGCTAAAAGATTTCTCTCCTGTGTGTGTTCTCTGGTGTAATGTCAAATGGCCAGATCTAGCAAAACTCTTCCCACATAGATCACAGCTATAAGGTTTCTCTCCTGTGTGTATTCTCCAGTGCACTGTCAGATCGCTAGATGTAGTAAAACTCTTCCCACATTGACCACAGCTATAAGGTTTCTCTCCTGTGTGTATTCTCCAGTGCACGTCAGATCGCTAGATGTAGTAAAACTCTTCCCACATTGACCACAGCTAAAAGGTTTCTCTCCTGTGTGTGTTCTCTGGTGTATCTTCAGCTGGCTAGATGTAGTAAAACTCTTCCCACATTGGTCACAGCTATAAGGTTTCTCTCCTGTGTGTGTTTTCTGGTGTAATGTCAAATGGCCAGATCTAGCAAAACTCTTCCCACATAGATCACAGCTATAAGGTTTCTCTCCTGTGTGTATTCTCCAGTGCACTGTCAGATCGCTAGATGTAGTAAAACTCTTCCCACATTGACCACAGCTAAAAGGTTTCTCTCCTGAGTGTGTTCTCTGGTGTGAAGTCAGCTGTCTAGATGTAGGAAAACTCTTCTCACATTGATCACAGCTATAAGGCTTCTCTCCTGTGTGTGTTCTCTGGTGTCGAATCAGACTGCTTGATGTAGTAAAACTCTTCCCACATTGATCACAGCTATAAGATTTCTCTCCTGTGTGTGTTCTCTGGTGTTGAATCAGATGGCTTGATGTAGTGAAACTCTTCCCACATTGACCACAGCTATAAGGTTTCTCTCCTGTGTGTGTTCTCTGGTGTATTTTAAGTTTTGATAAAGATTTGCAAGGTTTCCCACAGTCAGAGCAGCAATGAGATTTCTTCCCTGTGGCTCTCCACTGGTGTTTCTTGAGGTGTTTTGATGTGGAGAGACTCTTCTCTGCCTCGTCAGCATCATGAGGTTGTTGAGGCCCCCCAGAGGATCCACAATAGTCATGTCTCTCTCCTGTGAACAACAAAGTCAGACAGATGGTTTAAGGCCCACAACAGCAGAAATCCACTGTAAAAGGTGATGCCAACAGCGTAGCCATGATGTAGTACAACAATTGACGTCTGCCCTTGGTTCACTCCAGACTTGACTGCCCTTGACCAGCACAAAAACACCCTGTGGTGTACTGCACTAGCATCGAATATTCCCCGCGATATGAAACTTTCAGGGAAGTCAGAAACCAATACACACGGTCAGTTTGAAAAAGCCTTTACTTTCCTAACAGAAATATGCATCCTGCAGCACTAATTCCAAAAAGTTTTGGGACACTGTAAAGTCCATGGAAAATAAGAGTATCTCCTCCCAGCTGCCCACTGCACTGAGGCTAGGAAACACTGTCACCACTGATAAATCCACAACAATAGAGCAATTCAATAAGCATTTTTCTACGGCTGGCCACCTGGCTACCCCAACCCCAGCTAACAGCTCTGCACACCACGCAGCACCCCCCCCCCCCCCCCCCCCCCCATCCACATTGATGGGTCAGTAGTGGAGAAGGTGGAACGTTTTTAGTTCCTCTGCGTACACATCACAGACAAACTGAAATGGTCCACCCACACAGACAGTGTGGAGAAGAAGGCGCAACAGCGACTCTTCAACCTCAGTACAGGTGCATCAAAGCTGGGACCGAGAGACTGAAAAACAGCTTCTATCTCAAGGCCATCAGACTGTTAACCTGCCATCACTAACATTGAGAGGCTGCTGCCAACATACAGACTCAATCTCTGGCCACTTTAATAAATGGACTTAATAAAAGGTATCTCTAGTCACATTAAATAACGCAACTTTAATAATGTTCACATATCCTACATTACCCTCATATGTATATACAGTATATGTATATACTCATATGTATATACAGTATTCTATACCATCTACTGCATCTGCCTATGACGCACGGCCATCGCTCATCCATGTATTAATATGTACATATTCTTATTCATCCCTTACATTTGTGTGTATAAGGTAGTTGTTGTGAATTTGTTAGATTACTTGTTAGATATTACTGCATTGTCGGAACTAGAAGCACAAGCATTTCGCTACAGTCGCATTAACATCTGCTAACCATGTGTATGTGACCATTAACATCCCCTAACCATGTGTATGTGACCATTAACATCTGCTAGCCATGTGTATGTGACCATTAACATCCGCTAACCATGTGTATGTGACCATTAACATCCGCTAACCATGTGTATGTGACCATTAACATCCGCTAACCATGTGTATGTGACCATTAACATCTGCTAACCATGTGACCATTAACATCCGCTAACCACGTGTATGTGACCATTAACATCCGCTAACCATGTGTATGTGACCATTAACATCCGCTAACCATGTGTATGTGACCATTAACATCCGCTAACCATGTGTATGTGACCATTAACATCCGCTAACCATGTGTATGTGACCAGTAACATCCGCTAACCATGTGTATGTGACCATTAACATCCGCTAACCATGTGTATGTGACCATTAACATCCGCTAACCATGTGTATGTGACCATTAACATCTGCTAACCATGTGACCATTAACATCCGCTAACCACGTGTATGTGACCATTAACATCCGCTAACCATGTGTATGTGACCATTAACATCTGCTAACCATGTGTATGTGACCATTAACATCTGCTAACCATGTGTATGTGACCATTAACATCTGCTAACCATGTGTATGTGACCAATAACATCTGCTAACCATGTGTATGTGACCATTAACATCTGCTAACCATGTGTATGTGACCAATAACATCCGCTAACCATGTGTATGTGACCAATAACATCTGCTAACCATGTGTATGTGACCATTAACATCCGCTAACCATGTGTATGTGACCATTAACATCCGCTAACCATGTGTATGTGACCATTAACATCCGCTAACCATGTGTATGTGACCATTAACATTTGATTTGACCTGACCAAGATGTGTCAGGTTTGTCAATTTATTAATTGTCTTTTGCCTGAAACCCTCCTGTCAATGTTGAGTATTAACATGAGTAAGGACGCACACCTGATTACGCATATAGAGGTAGGACTAGTCTACCTGGTTACACATATAGAAGTAGGACTAGTCTACCTGGTTACACATATAGAAGTAGGACTAGTCTACCTGGTTACACATATAGAAGTAGGACTAGTCTACCTGGTTACACATATAGAAGTAGGACTAGTCTACCTGGTTACACATATAGAAGTAGGACTAGTCTACCTGGTTACACATATAGAGGTAGGACTAGTCTACCTGGTTACACATATAGAAGTAGGACTAGTCTACCTGGTTACACATATAGAAGTAGGACTAGTCTACCTGGTTACACACATATAGAAGTAGGACTAGTCTACCTGGTTACACATATAGAAGTAGGACTAGTCTACCTGGTTACACATATAGAAGTAGGACTAGTCTACCTGGTTACACATATAGAAGTAGGACTAGTCTACCTGGTTACACATATAGAAGTAGGACTAATCTACCTGTCCCGAGCACTAATGTAGATCTATAAATGTGCCCATTTGGGGATGTCTAATAGTATTTCTGATTGTCTTAACGCTGCACCACTAATGAGTTGTGGAGCTTCTCAAAGCACATTTTTTCTCACCTCAAACAGCAAGTAAACAAAGTCTAATCAAAATCAATTACAAATGAGAATAACACCTCAAACTATTTGTAAAATATTTCCAGCTCTCACCCTTTCGATAACCACTCGGCACAAAAGGGAAAAACGTAATGTGCTGATCCAGTGGAAATGTCAAAACACCTGATTACTTCTTATCCCTTTCACAAATAGCCTACAGCTGTGTCGGTCGAGAACTCACTGGCACGGGAAACTGAGGGACCAGAATATTTTATACAATGTTTCAAGTTCGTTATGGACAGGCCATGTGATTTATAGGACAGTAATTTGCAATGTTTTTATGTGTTGGCTTTATGTAGGCTATTTTTTACATAGGTGGCAATGGCAATAAAAGTTACTTTTAGATTTGTATAATTTTCATTTATATAGAATGTAGATTAATCACAGACAATGATTTTGAGATACTATTATAAATTAAATGAAACTGTTCCAGTAAAATGAACATATGAAAATCATAACTGGCACCAGATCAGTAGAAATGGTAAGATACATTTGCACTCCAAATGTAGGTTGCAGACTGCTTGTGTAGCCGATTACCAGCAACGTCAGAATTTATGAAGGCCAGCAGGAGTTGGTTCAGGAAGAGTTTCTTCTCTTCTGGTTGGGCGATATTGATGTAATGGCATGAAAATAAATTGGCTGAATATTATACAATGACTTATCAACAGCTCTAACAATTTGACCCCCACAGGAAATCTACACTGGCAATTCTAGAATATACTATATAGCCTAGAAACCTGGTTAAACTATCATTATGACATCATGGATGAATTCTAGAATATACTATATATCCTAGATACCTGGTTAAACTATCATTATGACATCATGGATGAATTCTAGAATATACTATATAGCCTAGAAACCTGGTTAAACTATCATTATGACATCATGGATGGCCAGTCCTTGTATTCATAGTTTAGTGAATTCAGGGGGTAGCCCTGAGCTGAACTCAAACCTGGGTCCAGCGACTGACAAGCCAACACCTTATAACTGTTTTGCCAAGATGTCTGAACTTCTTGACGAGGTCGCTAGGTTTTGGGTTACGGTTGATACAATAGCTTTCTCTATGAATTTGAGAGTGGTTACATTTCTCCAGACCCCATCCCTCAGCTGTTTACCAAACCAAGTCTCTGGGCAGCCATTTTGTTGCTGTTTAAATACTAGGTTGTCCCTTTAAAAAAGCCACACAAGAATCAATCAACCAATAACAAAGCTGTAATTCCACCACTATTTTGCTAATAAGATGATGGATGGGGGTGGAGAAATGTAACTACTTTGAAATTCATAGACAGACCTATGGATGAAAGGACTGACCATCCATGATATCAACATTATAGTTTTAACCATGTTGATGCTATACAGTGTTGATTTACATTGTTTCTAAACATTGAAGTAAAAAAGCTTATTTGGGGTTCTGATGGGGTAAAAACAGTTGAACTAAGCTCATGAGGCATGTGTTATATTCTTCAAGAATCAATGGCTATAAATAAATAATTTAAAAGTCAAAATATGGATGTAGCAATTGCAGATTTCCCCTTTAACACCACACATCCTTCCAGTCGTCTGCTGCCAGTGACTGGAACGAATTTCAAAAATCGCTGAAGCTGGAGACTTATATTTCCCTCACCAACTTTAAACATCAGCTATCTGAGCAGCTAACCGATCGCTGCAGCTGTACATAGTCCATCTGTAAATAGCCCACCCAATCTCCCTACCTCATCCCCAAACTGTTTTATTTACTTTTCTGCTCTTTTACACACCAGTATCTCTACTTGCACATCATCTGATGATTTATCACTCCAGTGTTAATCTGCTAAATTGTAATTCTTCGCTACTATGGCCTATTTATTGCCTACCTCCTCATGCCTTTTGCACACACTATATATAGACTTTCTTTTTTTCTACTGTCATTGACTTGCTTATTGTGTTATTGGCTTGTTTATTGTATGTTATTCCATGTGTAACTCTGTGTTGTTGTCTGTGTCACACTGCTTTGCTTTATCTTGGCCAGGTCGCAGTTGTAAATGAGAACGTGTTCTCAACTGGCCTACCTGGTTAAACTATCATTATGACTTCATGGTCACCTGGTTAAACTATCATTATGACATCATGGCCACCTGGTTAAACTATCATTATGACATCATGGCCACCTGGTTAAACTATCATTATGACATCATGGCCACCTGGTTAAATAAAGGTTAAATAAAAAAACATCAGTTCAACAACTGCAGAGTTTGTGTCTCTGTTTTTAAGACAGTACTTACTAGTGTTAACCAGGGAACGGTTTCTCAAAACCATCTTATGGCTAAGTTCATCCTTAGAACCATTGGATGCCTTAAGATGCGTTTGGGAAACCGGGCCCAGATATCCAGTTTCCTCCTTTTTCGATGTGACAGTCATCTCCCCCTCCTCCTCTTTCACCCCAAAAGCTGCATCCTCTTCAACTTTTACTGTAAAATCCTCTTCCTCTTTGAACGCGTCTTCCTCTTCTTTCACTGAAACGTCTTTCTCTTCTTCTTTCACTGTAACAGTCTCATCCTCTACTTCTTGTTTAACTGTAACAGCCTCACCCTCTAATTCTTGTTTTACTGTGATATCCTCCTCTTCCTCCTCCTCTTTCACCAGAGCTTCTTTCTCCGTCCAGCAGTCCTCCTCTTCATTAACAAGAGAGTAGCTTAGTGACCTCATGGTTGGAGATGTTAGCTAGCTAGGCTAATGCTAACTTAACCAGCCCGCTAGATGAATAAAAACAATACCGTAAATATGAAAATTATGAAATTAAAAGGGATAACTAACTAGACGACAGAAGTGGGTTTAAAACACAGTGGCTAATATACACTAAAGCGTCTAAAGAGCTTTATTGGTTCGTCTATTATGTCTTGCAAGCTACCGAGGTGGCTGACTGTCTGTTGCTGCTGTTGAAAGAAGCGTTCCGTCCACTAGATTATACGTCACAGTAGCAGCATTCCCTTAAAGTCGCAGACCGCCATTAGCTGACTGGAGTGGGTCACGCAGTTGAGTAAAATGTAAATTTAATTTTCAGACAAAAGGTAGGTAGGAATCAGGAACATAGCTAGTCCTAAAATATTAATTAGCCCCCCTCCCTAAATAATTGAATATCAGTCAATATATTTTTTCTGTGATTTCTTATTTTCGTCAACCGTTCCATCGCATCTTAAACTTTTCACTGGGCCGGCACTAGGACCGGGGGAGGCTGCTGCTGCGCTAGTGACTGTTAGACTTTCTTCAGCAAAGATGGCGGACATAAATACTAGGAGAGAGAGGTAACCCTACACAGAACAACTGAATCAAAGAAGCGCAACCGAAATACTAGAAGAGAGAGGGGTACCCCTACACAGAACTGAATCAAAGATGGCGGACAGAAATACTAGGATGGAAGCAAATGTAAGGGATTATAAAGTCATAACTAATCATGCAAAAACATGTACAGTTGACAGGAATGTTAGTTCATGTAGAGACAAACGATTATGCATTTTTTAAATCATAGTTCATTTACGAAAATCGTGATTTAGCCAGCTAGCTGACTAGCTAACATTAGCCAGCTAGCTGGCTAGCTTTATGGATGTTGTGACATGAGTATGAAATTGTAATTCTGGTTGTTTTAGGGACTCCTGAAACAACCAGCAAACCAGACTGTCGTTTTTGGGAAACAGTGGATGTATAGAATCTAGCTAGCTGAAGATTTTACTGTAAATTGAATGTACAATTTTGTAAGCTTGTCTTGATGATATTTGCTATGCAGATAGATGAAATCACGTAGCTAGCTATGTTCTTGCTTATTGTGCAGTGGATGATTAAAATCCCTGTATACCCATGGATGTGTAGCTAGCTATCTAGCCGATCTGTGTATGGACCCAAACGTTTGGTATACATATTAGTTCAGAACCTAGCTATGAACCTCAGCCAGTTGTATCAACTTCAAAACAGCCTGAATGACATTAATGAAGCCTATGGATTGAGTAGAATATAATATCATGTTGTACCAAGGATGCAAGTCGTATATACATGTAGTTATTACCATGCATGAGATCCCCACATTGTAGCCTGTACATTTAATATATTCACTGATCATGTACTCTACCTTTGCAAATAAATGTGCAGTTTAGGAATGAATGTCTTTGAGATGATTTTTCAGTCATATCCAATACCAGGAGTATCAAATTCCAGTTTTTGAATGATGCTGTGTCTGCATGTATGTATTACAATTATACACTTCAACAGTGTTTACCAATCTTGGTCCAGGGACATCAATGGTTACACATTGTATATAATAGACTAGAAACAGGATTTAACTAGTTAATTCATATATACAGAAATATAATGTTAAAAACAGAACACTACACTTCCTATGCATCATGTAAATACTCTAACACCGGTTCATCTCAACATCTAATGCCCTTCATCTGCATTGATCTGATAAACACAGGATAGGTGGAGTATTTCATCACATTACACTTCATTTCAACCAGTAGAGAATGTGAAACACTTGATTGAAAAGCTCATTATCCAAGTGTTATAAATACAAGTTCAATCTGTACTTCAATGCACATCTGTTGTGCATTATAAAAACAGAGGAAGAAAGAGGAGGAGAGAGAGGTGTAAAAGACAAGAAAGGGAAAGAGGTAAGCACATAGGAGCAGGGAAGGCAGCACATGATTAATGAATCACAGTGCTACCTAAATATTCTCTCAGTTCATCACAATTACATAATAGTGTCTCACATCGGCCTAAAGGTTATCTTAAAAGAGGGTGAGGTGGCGATGATGGGACTGAGGGTTGGCATCCTCTCACATCAAAACATATCTGCAGATGAGAGACAGATGGAGAGAGCATGTTTAACCCTTGTGTTTTTATTCTGACATTGTTAATCATCAATCAGGAGGTGAAATGCAAAACTGACCTGGGATCATTAACTGCATCTATCTGTATTTCAATGTAAAGCATCTCTTTAATAATACTTCCTGTATAATATAAACTGACCTGGGATCATTAACTCTGGGACTACTGCATCTCTGTCTGTGTTTCAATGTAAAGCATCTCTTTAATAATACTTCCTGTATAATATAAACTGACCTGGGATCATTAACTCTGGGACTACTGCATCTATCTGTATTTCAATGTAAAGCATCTCTTTAATAATACTTCCTGTTGTCCTGACCAAGTGACCTCTCACCTCTGATCATGCTGTGCCCTCTATATAGCCAGTCCAGATGCAGGAGGGGTTCACCGACAGCTGCTATAACCTAGAGGATTTAGGGAGAAGGGGAGAGAGGGATGAAGTGAAGGAGAGAGACTTATTGAGAAAATAAGGTAGTTAAAGCGACAGTGTTCAACAGGAATCTGTGTGTGGCCTCACCTGGTGTCCACACCACACTAAGTGGCTGCAGAGTACTTTATGCTGAAAAACATGAACGGACACATGAGGACAAACAATATAGTGTAGTTATATAGTGTCTTACTATTCTCCATGGTTGGCCCTCTTGCCTATTCTTTGAAGGTGGAAGGAGCCACAGTTATACACCTGAACCTGTTTACTGCACAACACAATCCATCAATCAGATTGATACATGAGTGTGTAGGTGTGTGTTATAGGGTGTCCAATTGTTCAATTTTTTTTCAATATTAGTGATTTAAGATAGCCTGTTTTGTTTTTGCACAGACATCACACCCTTACCTAAACAGCACCCTCACCTGAGAAGTAGAAATCAAAGGGAGAGAAACTGTGAATTGAATAACTGCAGTTGACATAGCTAAGTAAATGGAAGAATACTCTTATTGCAATGTGAATGGCAAAGCCTTTGGTTGTGCATAGTGTAGTCTATGGTGTTGCTAGGGAACAGCACCCTCTTTTAAGAGTCTTTGGTTGTGCATAGTGTAGTCTATGGTGTTGCTAGGGAACAGCAACCTCTTTGAAGAGCCTTTGGTTGTGCATAGTGTAGTCTATGGTGTTGCCAGGGAACAGCACCCTCTTAAAATAGCCTTTGGTTGTGCATAGTGTAGTCTATGGTGTTGCCAGGGAACAGCACCCTCTTTGAAGAAGTAGGAGGTGAAGATCTCCTGCACACGGATTGCCTCTCTTGCTGCGTTGTGGGACCCCATCCTTGAAACATCCTGCAGAGCAGCAGACTCCCCCTCTGGGACACGGCGGCGAGCTGCAGATCCCCTCCTGGTCCTCGTGTCCATCCTCATGGAGTTACGCAGGACACAGGTAGCCTTCACACACCTGAATTCCTCCAGGAGGCAGTCCCAGATGACCCTGGTCACCCAACCTTGCAGTGCCCTACACGGTAACTGTAGGCAATCGTTTTGAAGGAATCTCCAGTTACAAGGTATCTGTAGGAATATGGAAGACAATTTAATTATTAGACTGTTACATCACCAGGTCATTGTGGATTACTAAAGTATAATATCCCTGATAACAAATCATGATAACATTGGATTGATAGATGCATGGGCACACATATGTACATGTGTAGCATGTGACAATAACAGGATCATATCAAGGACAGCATCACAAATGAATACATAAATACCACTTGAAGCTTGATGATGAGTTGATCATTTGAATCAGCTGTGCAGTGCTGAGGCAAAAACAACAATGTGCCTCTGAGTCCCCAGGACTGAGAACCACTGCTCTTCATTGGGACCTCTTCATATGTAGACTGGCTTTCATAGCGCTCTTTATCTGAGGACAGAAAACCTCACAAGAAACAGACTTCATTATAGTCAAATTACACCACACTGAATATTATGTTACTATTATCTCCGTGCTCACTTCTAGGGACAGGAACTACACAAAAGTACCTTCCCTATCCAGAATAGCCTCCCCTCTCACTGACAGTTGGGGCTGCTATCCTTTCACCCTCTTCCATGGCTGTTAGCTAGCTACCTACAAATGCATTTGGAGTTTGTTTTTTACAGTGATAAATACATCAAGATAGCTAATATGAAGTTAGGTAGCTGGTGATATTTCATTCACTTAGCTATCTATCTATCTATACAGTATTTGAAGTTGGCTAGATAGCTAGCTATCTATCTATACAGAATGTGAAGTTGGCTAGATAGCTAGCTAGCCAACTAGCTAGCTCATTTAGCAGCTCATTTGAGTTAGCCTGCACTGTAGCTAGTTAGCTAATAATACATCGTTGTTTTTACATTTTCCAAATTTATTTCCTTACTTGAATAGGTTCTCCCAGCCATGTGGACAACTGGAAACAGGGCAGCAAAGTTTGTCCCCAGCGCGTTTTAGAGGATATTACTATTGAACTATGTACCCATTTAATAACCAGACCTTCATACAAACTTGCTCTGCTGAATTCTTGACGGAGTCACAACGGGCGACCTAAGCGGCATCTAGTCCATCTGCTGACTGGACGCAGTTGAGGAAAATGTTTATTTTATTTTCAGACAACATGTTAAAGTGTAGGAAGCATGAGTTTTTACTCACCAGTGTTATAACACAGTGTGGTTAAAGACTTAGTAACTTAGTTGTAGTCACGATCTGGTTACCTACAAGTACAAACAGTTATGCTTTTGTTTTAAATTTACAAAATTTAAATTACAAATTTACATTTTAAATGTTTTCGTATTACTCAAGTATTACAATTGTTTTTTTAGGGGTGTATGGTGGAAGCTGTCTCTGCGTAACAGGGAATTCCTGTCTGTCTGCTTCCTGTATAGGTCTGTACTAAAACCACCCCCCTCCCTCTTAATCAAAATGTCCAGATAACTTGTTTCATGCGCATCAAAGGTGAGGGTGAATTTCAGATGTTCACTGCTTGTATTGATGAAGAAATGGAATCGATGAAGTTCCTCTGCTGTCCCCTGGAATAGAAGGAACACGTCATCAATGAAGACTTTATCAGAGCCTGATGAGGTGCTAGAATGGATTGTTAGGGCTGACAATCACATTCTTCTCTAACAACCCCACATACAGATTGGCATAATTAGATGCTATTTTTTAAACTTCGATGACCATAATGACCTGAGCGCCTACTTGTCTTGTCTGTGTTTCTTTTACACCTGCTACGTAAAAGAGACCAAAGAATGTGTAACAGTATAGCTTCCATCCCTCTACTCGCCCCTACCTGGGCTCGAACCAGGGACTCTGCACACATCAACTGCCTCCCACAAAACATAGTTACCATCGCTATTAGCGCACACCCCGCTAACTAGCTAGCCATTTCACATCGGTTACAAATGCACAATGGTCAATGCTATCTGGGATCCTTGGGACATCCCCACCCTAAACCCTAACCTTAACCCCTAACCTTAACCATTTTAAATGTCAACTTCAATGGGCTAGTGAAGTCCCAAGGATGTATCGGTACCTGAAAATACATGATCTAAGTGATTGATAGTTGGTATTCAGCAGTCATAAAGCCTTATTTACTTTAATGAACTACTTAAATAGTGATTTTGTCAGACAGCAGCTCTACACTTTATTGAGGGTGGAGCTCAGTCAGAGAGCTGTTGAGGGACTGGTTAGGAAGAACACTTCTACAGCCAGAGAGGTGAGAGGTCACACATGGTTTAGATGGTAAATATTTGTGTCCCCTTAGTGGTTCATCACGTCAGCAAAAGGGAATATGTTCCATCATCTATGTTTATTTACATTAGTGCAAATTGTCCACTGATATTGATGAAATTTCTCACCCCTTTTGGCCATATGAAAGTTAATTTCCTCTCAGGCACACACATTTGTTCTTTGATATTATGAAGGTCATTTGTGTAAAATGTACTTTTCCCCACTCATTCACCCCATCTCTTTATATTGCTGATGCATATTCAGTGACCTGACTGCATCCAGACTATGTCAAGGCTCATCCTGGTAGATATGAACCTAATGCAGCTTGGAGTGATCAGATGACAGAAGTCACATTTAGGTGCCAGGTGTAACTGAGGCCATAGATGCTCCATATCCATTACTTTGAGTGTTGTATATAATATGACTAAATGTGTTTCTGTGTTACAGGGGCAGTCAAGAAATGGAACAGCAAGGCCACAGAACATGACATAAGCAGAGCTGTGGGAGACAACCTCAAGCCCCTGGTAGAGCCGGGGGTGGTGTTTACCACTTCACCAGCAGAGCTGTGGGAGACCACCTCAAGCCCCTGGTAGAGCCGGGGGTGGTGTTTACCACTCCACCAGCAGAGCTGTGGGAGACCACCTCAAGCCCCTGGTAGAGCCGGGGGTGGTGTTTACCACTCCACCAGCAGAGCTGTGGGAGACCACCTCAAGCCCCTGGTAGAGCCGGGGGTGGTGTTTACCACTTCACCAGCAGAGCTGTGGGAGACCACCTCAAGCCCCTGGTAGAGCCGGGGGTGGTGTTTACCACTCCACCAGCAGAGCTGTGGGAGACCACCTCAAGCCCCTGGTAGAGCCGGGGGTGGTGTTTACCACTCCACCAGCAGAGCATACCATGCACTATTTTAACATAGTGGAAGATATACTGTTTTTCATACATTTGTTCTTTGGTTTAGCAAGAGTCTCTTGATTGTCAGTCATTGGGTTCATTTGTCTTATGAGACCCACTAAATCTGCCTAAGAAGAGGCAAACTAAAGAAAAACCCACACCAAACTTAAAGACAGGAAGCAAACCAAAAAGGTGGAGCAACTAAAGGTGTTGACTCTCCACATCTATCAAGACAACTGGAGCACTGGGCCAGACACTCTTAAATAGAACCTGGACCAGCTCAGGTGAAACACCTTCCCACTAACGAGATGTACAAGCCAGCACAGGTGTAACACATACTGACTAACGAGGTGAAACCAATCAGTGCGTCCTACGTGCTAACTAGCTATACGTGCTAAAGTCCAACCTCAAAACATAAATGGAAAAACCAAAGCCTGTAACACCTTCCCCTTAAGACAACAAATAAATCCTATATTTTTGTTGGACAAGTTTGCCCACCACCAACAGAAAACAACTTCCATTTCACATTATAATCAACTACAATGCTTCACCTTCTACAATATAAACATGGTGTCTGTCTACTGGCTGTCAACATTTAAAAAACAAGAAAAAACACGTATTTTGAAATATTTTTTTCTCCTTTTTCTTTCTATTTTAGTTTTTCACAACGTATTCTGAATGTGAATAGGGGAAAACTCAGGGGACCTCAAACTAAAACTCACTAGCTTCTAGAACTCTCGTCCCCTCATCTACAATACGGAAAAAATAAATTAAGATCCATGGCAACGCATATCGATTTGGGAGGAAATCAGGTTGAACCTGCTCTTGAAAGTAACACAAAACTAAAAACACATGGAAATGGGAGATATATTTTACCTCACTGGTTAGAGGACAACCTGCAGAAGACAGTCAGCTACATTTTTGAGTGTTGCATTTAAATTTAGGTGTCGCTAAACAAAGAAAAAGAACACTTATTTGTCATCGCTCATATAAATATCACTTTGACATCAATTGAGCGAGAGGAGGGAGATGAGGTTGCAGGTCCTGTTAAAACTAACAGCTCAAAAACCACACGGAATCTGGGAATAATGTGTACTTACTAAATCTCATAAATAGTACTCTTTCAATTCAGAGCCTGGATTTCCCCCCTGAGGCTAATATCCATATCATGTTAAAATCAATAGAACAGGGGACAAACATTTAGGGTTCTACATTGTGACATCATTAAAATACTCCTTCTACAATGTTAAAACATTCTACATTGTGACATCATTAAAATACTCCTACTACAATGTTAAAACATTCTACATTGTGCCATTAATTAATTGATATCATGAAATAACTCCATGTATTTTCTGATGTTTGATCAGAGATCTTTTATCAGAGTATTTCTTGTCACACAGACCACAGCTATGAGGTTTCTCTCCTGTGTGTATTCTCTGGTGTTGAGTCAGATAGCTAGATGCAGCAAAACTCTTCCCACATTGATCACAGCTATAAGTTCTCTCCTGTGTGTGTTCTCTGGTGTTGAGTCAGATAGCTAGATGCAGCAAAACTCTTCCCACATTGACCACAGCTATAAGGTTTCTCTCCTGTGTGGGTTCTCTGGTGCACTGTCAGATCTCCAGATCGACTAAAACTCTTCCCACATTGATCACAGCTGTAAGGTTTCTCTCCTGTGTGTATTCTCTGGTGTAGAGTCAGAATGCTATATGCAGCAAAACTCTTCCCACATTGACCACAGCTATAAGGTTTCTCTCCTGTGTGTATTCTCAGATGTTGAGTCAGATGGCAAGATTGACCAAAACTCTTCCCACATTGAACACAGCTATAAGATTTCTCTCCTGTGTGTGTTCTCTGGTGCACTGTCAGATCTCCAGATCGACTAAAACTCTTCCCACATTGATCACAGCTATAAGGTTTCTCTCCTGTGTGTAGTCTCTGGTGTAGAGTCAGAATGCTATATGCAGCAAAACTCTTCCCACATTGACCACAGCTATAAGGTTTCTCTCCTGTGTGTATTCTCAGATGTTGAGTCAGATGGCAAGATCTACCAAAACTCTTCCCACATTGAACACAGCTATAAGGTTTCCCTCCTGTGTGTGTTCTCTGGTGTACTGTCAGATCTCCAGATTGACTAAAACTCTTCCCACATTGATCACAGCTATAAGGTTTCTCTCCTGTGTGTGTTACCACCAGGTCATTATAACCACCAGGTCATTAGAACCACCAGGTCATTATAACCACCAGGTCATTATTACCACCAGGTCATTATTACCACCAGGTCATTATAACCACCAGGTCATTAGAACCACCAGGTCAGGGAGAAGACCCTCACTCTGACCTCTGTCGAGTTGAAGTATCTGCTCTCCAGTTGAAATTTCAGCTCTGGTGCAGATGTGCCCATCTGCTCTCCAGGTGTAGACCCAGGGGGCCCGTTTAGAACCTTTTTAGGACATTTCGAGATGACAGATGTTTGTGTTTGGTCTATTAATGTACCTGTGATTTGAAATTTTTATCATTTTTGCATTTTTGACAAAATTAGACTCCTTTAAAGTGCCAGTTTTTCGCTCAGGTAGGGTATCAGCCTGAGCTATTTAAAAACACTTTTTCAACATTTCAAGATAGCAGTTAGTTTAGTTTGATGTAAATAAAGATAGCTGAGAAGTGGGACTCTGTCATTGTTTCTGACAAGATCTCTCATTGATCTCGGGTTCAGCCACCAGGGGGCACCAAACCTCTTTGAAAAGTTCATGTGAATAGTTACCACTTCTCAGGAGATGATAGACTTAGCCTTTCAAATGTTTTGTAATGATGGGATGGCTATTGAACAGAACTTTAAAACCTGGTTTTCTTGTATGTACCAGTTCATGAAATCACACATTTGACATTTATGCTCACTGAGTCTGTACATAGTCAAAGCTTTCCTTAAGTTTGGGTCAGTCACAGTGGTCAGGTATTCTGCCCTTTCTCCGCCTCTCTCCCTTTTCACTCCCCTCTCTCCCTTTTCACTCCCTCTCTCCGCCTCTCTCCCTTTTCACTCCCTCTCTCCGCCTCTCTCCCTTTTCACTCCCCCTCTCCGCCTCTCTCCCTTTTCACTCCCTCTCTCCGCCTCTCTCCCTTTTCACTCCCTCCCTCTCCGCCTCTCTCCCTTTTCACTCCCTCTCTCTCCCTTTTCACTCCCTCTCTCTCCCTTTTCACTCTCTCTCTCCCTTTTCACTCCCTCTCTCCGCCTCTCTCCCTTTTCACTCCCCTCTCTCCGCCTCTCTCCCTTTTCACTCCCCTCTCTCCGCCTCTCTCCCTTTTCACTCCCCTCTCTCCGCCTCTCTCCCTTTTCACTCCCCTCTCTCCCTTTTCACTCCCTCTCTCCCTTTTCACTCCCTCTCTCCGCCTCTCTCCCTTTTCAATCCCTCTCTCCGCCTCTCTCCCTTTTCACTCCCTCTCTCCGCCTCTCTCCCTTTTCACTCCCTCTCTCCGCCTCTCTCCCTTTTCACTCCCTCGCTCCGCCTCTCTCCCTTTTCACTCCCCCTCTCCGCCTCTCTCCCTTTTCACTCCCTCTCTCCGCCTCTCTCCCTTTTCACTCACTCCCTCTCCGCCTCTCTCCCTTTTCACTCCCCTCTCTCTGCCTCTCTCCCTTTTCACTCCCTCTCTCCGCCTCTCTCCCTTTTCACTCACTCCCTCTCCGCCTCTCTCCCTTTTCACTCCCTCTCTCCGCCTCTCTCCCTTTTCACTCACTCCCTCTCCGCCTCTCTCCCTTTTCACTCCCTCTCTCTCCCTTTTCACTCTCTCTCTCCCTTTTCACTCCCTCTCTCCGCCTCTCTCCCTTTTCACTCCCCTCTCTCCGCCTCTCTCCCTTTTCACTCCCCTCTCTCCGCCTCTCTCCCTTTTCACTCCCCTCTCTCCGCCTCTCTCCCTTTTCACTCCCCTCTCTCCGCCTCTCTCCCTTTTCACTCCCTCTCTCCGCCTCTCTACCTTTTCACTCCCTCTCCCTCTCTAAGAACTTCCCATTTGAATCAATAAGGATTGCAGTTGTGGGTGACTATCTGGGTGGAGCAGACTGGGAGGCTGGTATTCTGACCTGGGCTGGAGCAGACTGGGAGGCTGGTATTCTGACCTGGGCTGGTGCAGACTGGGAGGCTGCTATTCTGACCTGGGCTGGAGCAGACTGGGAGGCTGGTATTCTGACCTGGGCTGGAGCACACTGTGTGGAGCAGACTGGGAGACTGGTATTCTGACCTGGGCTGGAGCAGACTGGGAGGCTGGTATTCTGACCTGGGCTGGAGCAGACTGGGAGGCTGGTGCAGTGTTATCAGGCTGTGTGGTGGAGGCCATCCTGTTCTCGGGTTCTGCTTGTGTTATGCCAACCACCAGGTCATTATAACCACCAGGTCATTATAACCACCAGGTCATTATTACCACCAGGTCATTATTACCACCAGGTCATTATTACCACCAGGTCATTATTACCACCAGGTCATTATTACCACCAGGTCATTAGAACCACCAGGTCATTAGAACCACCAGGTCATTAGAACCACCAGGTCATTATTACCACCAGGTCATTATTACCACCAGGTCATTATTACCACCAGGTCATTATTACCAGCAGGTCATTATAACCACCAGGTCATTATAACCACCAGGTCATTAGAACCACCAGGTCATTATAACCACCAGGTCATTATAACCACCAGGTCATTATAACCACCAGGTCATTATAACCACCAGGTCATTATAACCACCAGGTCATTATTACCACCAGGTCATTAGAACCACCAGGTCATTAGAACCACCAGGTCAGGGAGAAGAGCCTCACTCTGACCTCTGTCGAGTTGAAGTATCTGCTCTCCAGTTGAAATTTCAGCTCTGGTGCAGATGTGCCCATCTGCTCTCCAGGTGTAGACCCAGGGGGCCCGTTTAGAACCTTTTTAGGACATTTCGAGATGACAGATGTTTGTGTTTGGTCTATTAATGTACCTGTGATTTGAAATTTTTATCATTTTTGCATTTTTGACAAAATTAGACTCCTTTAAAGTGCCAGTTTTTCGCTCAGGTAGGGTATCAGCCTGAGCTATTTAAAAACACTTTTTCAACATTTCAAGATAGCAGTTAGTTTAGTTTGATGTAAATAAAGATAGCTGAGAAGTGGGACTCTGTCATTGTTTCTGACAAGATCTCTCATTGATCTCGGGTTCAGCCACCAGGGGGCACCAAACCTCTTTGAAAAGTTCATGTGAATAGTTACCACTTCTCAGGAGATGATAGACTTAGCCTTTCAAATGTTTTGTAATGATGGGATGGCTATTGAACAGAACTTTAACACCTGGTTTTCTTGTATGTACCAGTTCATGAAATCACACATTTGACATTTATGCTCACTGAGTCTGTACATAGTCAAAGCTTTCCTTAAGTTTGGGTCAGTCACAGTGGTCAGGTATTCTGCCACTGTGTACTCTCTGTTTAGGGCCAAATAGCATTCTAGTTTTCTCTGTTTTTTTGTTAATTCTTTCCAATGTGTCAAGTAATTATCTTTTTGTTTTCTCATGATTTGGTTGGGTCTAATTGTGCTGTTGTCCAGGGGCTCTGTGGGGTGTGTTTATGTTTGTGAACAGAGCTCAATGACCAGCTTGCTTAGGGGACTCTTCTCCAGGTTCATCTCTCTGTAGGTGATGGCTTTGTTAATGGCCCATACCCTCTTCATCACCAATCAGCCCTGCCATTGTTTGTATTCATACTGTTTTGTAAAGAATGGCTTCTTGTCTGTTAGGTTGTATTCCACTGGGAAAGTGATTACAGTTTTCTCAGTGACTTTGGTGCATTTCTTAGATCAAAAGTGCAATTCTTGATACTACTTGTACAAATTCCAATTCATCTAGTCACTTGTGCACATCATTAAAGCAATTTCTTATTCCTTTGAACAAATTGCAATTGATAATGTACAAGTGTCAGCTTTTTTCCACATTATCAATTGCTCACGTCATGTTGATCCAAATATAGTAGTTGGTTCTCTGTTGAATAGTCTTACCCCTCAAAACATCTAGGCATTAGTTCCTTGCATAAGCCATTACATGCAAAATTGTTTAACTATTTGTCATAAACTGTCAACCTCTCTCCGCCTCTCTCCCTTTTCACTCCCCTCTCTCCCTTTTCACTCCCCTCTCTCCGCCTCTCTCCCTTTTCACTCCCCTCTCTCCGCCTCTCTCCCTTTTCACTCCCTCTCTCCGCCTCTCTCCCTTTTCACTCCCTCTCTCCGCCTCTCTCCCTTTTCACTCCCTCTCTCCGCCTCTCTCCCTTTTCACTCCCTCTCTCCGCCTCTCTCCCTTTTCACTCCCTCTCTCCGCCTCTCTCCCTTTTCACTCCCTCTCTCCGCCTCTCTCCCTTTTCACTCCCTCTTTCCGCCTCTCTCCCTTTTCACTCCCTCTCTCCGCCTCTCTCCCTTTTCACTCCCTCTCTCCGCCTCTCTCCCTTTTCACTCCCTCTCTCAGCCTCTCTCCCTTTTCACTCCCTCTCTCCGCCTCTCTCCCTTTTCACTCCCTCTCTCCGCCTCTCTCCCTTTTCACTCCCCTCTCTCCCTTTTCACTCCCCTCTCTCCGCCTCTCTCCCTTTTCACTCCCCTCTCTCCGCCTCTCTCCCTTTTCACTCCCTCTCTCCGCCTCTCTCCCTTTTCACTCCCTCTCTCCCTTTTCACTCCCTCTCTCCGCCTCTCTCCCTTTTCACTCCCTCTCTCCGCCTCGCTCCCTTTTCACTCCCTCCCTCTCCGCCTCTCTCCCTTTTCACTCCCTCTCTCTCCCTTTTCACTCTCTCTCTCCCTTTTCACTCCCTCTCTCCGCCTCTCTCCCTTTTTACTCCCCTCTCTCCGCCTCTCTCCCTTTTCACTCCCCTCTCTCCGCCTCTCTCCCTTTTCACTCCCCTCTCTCTGCCTCTCTCCCTTTTCACTCCCCTCTCTCCGCCTCTCTCCCTTTTCACTCCCCTCTCTCCGCCTCTCTCCCTTTTCACTCCCTCTCTCCGCCTCTCTCCCTTTTCACTCCCTCTCTCCGCCTCTCTCCCTTTTCACTCCCTCTCTCCGCCTCTCTACCTTTTCACTCCCTCTCCCTCTCTAAGAACTTCCCATTTGAATCAATAAGGATTGCAGTTGTGGGTGACTATCTGGGTGGAGCAGACTGGGAGGCTGGTATTCTGACCTCGGCTGGAGCAGACTGGGAGGCTGGTATTCTGACCTGGGCTGGAGCACACTGTGTTGGAGCAGACTGAGAGGCTGGTTGGCTGACCTGGGCTGGAGCAGACTGAGAAGGCTGGTATTCTGACCTGGGCTGGAGCACACTGTGCTGGAGCAGACTGGGAGACTGGTATTCTGACCTGTGCTGGAGCAGACTGGGAGACTGGTATTCTGACCTGGGCTGGAGCACACTGTGCTGGAGCAGACTGGGAGAGTGGTCAGGTATTCTGCCACTGTGTACTCTCTGTTTAGGGCCAAATAGCATTCTAGTTTTCTCTGTTTTTTTGTTAATTCCTTCCAATGTGTCAAGTAATTATCTTTTTGTTTTCTCATGATTTGGTTGGGTCTAATTGTGCTGTTGTCCAGGGGCTCTGTGGGGTGTGTTTATGTTTGTGAACAGAACACAATGACAAGCTTGCTTAGGGGACTCTTCTCCAGGTTCATCTCTCTGTAGGTGATGGCTTTGTTAATGGCCCATACCCTCTTCATCACAAATCAGCCCTGCCATTGTTTGTATTCATACTGTTTTGTAAAGAATGGCTTCTTGTCTTTTAGGTTGTATTCCACTGGGAAAGTGATTACAGTTTTCCTCAGTCGCTTTGGTGCATTTCTTAGATCAAAAGTGCAATTCTTGATACGACTTGTACAAATTCCAAATCATCTAGTCACTTGTGCACATCATTAAAGCAATTTCTTATTCCTTTGAACAAATTGCAATTGATAATGTACAAGTGTCAGCTTTTTTCCACATTATCAATTGCTCACGTCATGTTGATCAAAATATAGTAGATGGTTCTCTGTTGAATAGTCTTACCCCTCAAAACATCTAGGCATTAGTTCCTTGCATAAGCCATTACATGCAAAATTGTTGAACTATTTGTCATAAACTGTCAAGCATAGTTTTACACATTTCTATAAGACCTTTTGTACAAAAATGTAAACTGATGAATCGTGCAGGTGAAATTGACCCTCACTCATGAAGGAATGAAGTTTTGATTTACATAGCCTGCAATTGTGAAAATCACTGCATTCAAACCTGTGTAGATCAGTCAATTTTTAACATACAGACTTAAAACTCAGGATTCTGTAACAGCATACTCCATTCAAGATATGTGTTTACTGTGACAACCAGAAGTGCCTTAAGATGGTGTCATAGATGCTGTTTTGAAGGGGTAAAAGGTCAGAACTTTTCAAAACTTCATATATGTGATTAGACAACCCTCGTGAACTGTAAATCAGTCATTTCTCCCAACAGATGTCAAAGAAAAGCTCTCACACACACACACAGCAGGGATGGAGTGAAAAAGTACGGTGCTTAAAGACACACAAAGCCTGCAATGACATTACTATTATCTCCAGGCCGTGCCGAGTTCAACGAGATGCCCCGCTTGACCGTAGCTCACTCGGTCTGAGCGCAGCCACAGTGACAACAAGACGGACCCAGAGCTGTCTGTCTGTCTGTCTCTGTCTGTCTGTCTGTCTGTCTGTCTGTCTGTCTGTCTGTCTGTCTGTCTGTCTGTCTGTCTGTCTGTCTGTCTGTCTGTCTGTCTGTCTGTCTGTCTGTCTGTCTGTCTGTCTGTCTGTCTGTCTGTCTGTCTGTCTGTCTGTCTGTCTGTCTGTCTCTCTCACATTCTCTCTCTCTCTCTTTCTCTACGATTAGAATGTAAAGTCTCTCCCTATCTCTTTCTTTTGAATAACTTTATGAAGTAGATACTCTCTCTCTCTCTCTCAATTCAATTCAATTCAATTCAAGGGGCTTTATTGGCATGGGAAACATGTGTTTACATTACCAAAGCGAGTGAGGTAGATAATATACAACAGTGAAATAAACAATAAAAATGAACAGTAAACATTACACATGCAGAAGTTTCAAAACAATAAAGACATTACAAATGTCATATTATATATATATACAGTGTTGTAACAATGTGCAAATGGTTAAAGTACAAAAGGGAATGAGATCCCTGAATGGTAAAAAAACATCTCCAAATAGAATATGTTTGTATCACAAATTATCTTACAGATATTTTGACCATATCTGACAGGCTCCCAAAGGCAATCAAAGGATCTAGCTCACTTAATGCCCCATACCCTCCCCATCACCAATCAGCCCTGCCATTGTTTGTATTCATACTGTTTTGTAAAGAATGACTTCTTGTCTGTTAGGTTGTATTCCACTGGGAAAGTGATTACAGTTTTCCTCAGTCGCTTTGGTGCATTTCTTAGATCAAAAGTGCAATTCTTGATACGACTTGTACAAATTCCAAATCATCTAGTCACTTGTGCACATCATTAAAGCAATTTCTTATTCCTTTGAACAAATTGCAATTGATAATGTACAAGTGTCAGCTTTTTTCCACATTATCAATTGCTCACGTCATGTTGATCAAAATATAGTAGATGGTTCTCTGTTGAATAGTCTTACCCCTCAAAACATCTAGGCATTAGTTCCTTGCATAAGCCATTACATGCAAAATTGTTGAACTATTTGTCATAAACTGTCAAGCATAGTTTTACACATTTCTATAAGACCTTTTGTACAAAAATGTAAACTGATGAATCGTGCAGGTGAAATTGACCCTCACTCATGAAGGAATGAAGTTTTGATTTACATAGCCTGCAATTGTGAAAATCACTGCATTCAAACCTGTGTAGATCAGTCAATTTTTAACATACAGACTTAAAACTCAGGATTCTGTAACAGCATACTCCATTCAAGATATGTGTTTACTGTGACAACCAGAAGTGCCTTAAGATGGTGTCATAGATGCTGTTTTGAAGGGGTAAAAGGTCAGAACTTTTCAAAACTTCATATATGTGATTAGACAACCCTCGTGAACTGTAAATCAGTCATTTCTCCCAACAGATGTCAAAGAAAAGCTCTCACACACACACACAGCAGGGATGGAGTGAAAAAGTACGGTGCTTAAAGACACACAAAGCCTGCAATGACATTACTATTATCTCCAGGCCGTGCCGAGTTCAACGAGATGCCCCGCTTGACCGTAGCTCACTCGGTCTGAGCGCAGCCACAGTGACAACAAGACGGACCCAGAGCTGTCTGTCTGTCTGTCTCTGTCTGTCTGTCTGTCTGTCTGTCTGTCTGTCTGTCTGTCTGTCTGTCTGTCTGTCTGTCTGTCTGTCTGTCTGTCTGTCTGTCTGTCTGTCTGTCTGTCTGTCTGTCTGTCTGTCTCTCTCACATTCTCTCTCTCTCTCTTTCTCTACGATTAGAATGTAAAGTCTCTCCCTATCTCTTTCTTTTGAATAACTTTATGAAGTAGATACTCTCTCTCTCAATTCAATTCAATTCAATTCAAGGGGCTTTATTGGCATGGGAAACATGTGTTTACATTACCAAAGCGAGTGAGGTAGATAATATACAACAGTGAAATAAACAATAAAAATGAACAGTAAACATTACACATGCAGAAGTTTCAAAACAATAAAGACATTACAAATGTCATATTATATATATATACAGTGTTGTAACAATGTGCAAATGGTTAAAGTACAAAAGGGAATGAGATCCCTGAATGGTAAAAAAACATCTCCAAATAGAATATGTTTGTATCACAAATTATCTTACAGATATTTTGACCATATCTGACAGGCTCCCAAAGGCAATCAAAGGATCTAGCTCACTTAATGCCCCATACCCTCCCCATCACCAATCAGCCCTGCCATTGTTTGTATTCATACTGTTTTGTAAAGAATGACTTCTTGTCTGTTAGGTTGTATTCCACTGGGAAAGTGATTACAGTTTTCCTCAGTCGCTTTGGTGCATTTCTTAGATCAAAAGTGCAATTCTTGATACGACTTGTACAAATTCCAAATCATCTAGTCACTTGTGCACATCATTAAAGCAATTTCTTATTCCTTTGAACAAATTGCAATTGATAATGTACAAGTGTCAGCTTTTTTCCACATTATCAATTGCTCACGTCATGTTGATCCAAATATAGTAGTTGGTTCTCTGTTGAATAGTCTTACCCCTCAAAACATCTAGGCATTAGTTCCTTGCATAAGCCATTACATGCAAAATTGTTTAACTATTTGTCATAAACTGTCAACCTCTCTCCGCCTCTCTCCCTTTTCACTCCCCTCTCTCCCTTTTCACTCCCCTCTCTCCGCCTCTCTCCCTTTTCACTCCCCTCTCTCCGCCTCTCTCCCTTTTCACTCCCTCTCTCCACCTCTCTCCCTTTTCACTCCCTCTCTCCGCCTCTCTCCCTTTTCACTCCCTCTCTCCGCCTCTCTCCCTTTTCACTCCCTCTCTCCGCCTCTCTCCCTTTTCACTCCCTCTCTCCGCCTCTCTCCCTTTTCACTCCCTCTCTCCGCCTCTCTCCCTTTTCACTCCCTCTTTCCGCCTCTCTCCCTTTTCACTCCCTCTCTCCGCCTCTCTCCCTTTTCACTCCCTCTCTCCGCCTCTCTCCCTTTTCACTCCCTCTCTCAGCCTCTCTCCCTTTTCACTCCCTCTCTCCGCCTCTCTCCCTTTTCACTCCCTCTCTCCGCCTCTCTCCCTTTTCACTCCCTCTCTCCGCCTCTCTCCCTTTTCACTCCCTCTCTCCGCCTCTCTCCCTTTTCACTCCCTCTCTCCGCCTCTCTCCCTTTTCACTCCCTCTCTCCGCCTCTCTCCCTTTTCACTCCCTCTCTCCGCCTCTCTCCCTTTTCACTCCCTCTCTCCGCCTCTCTCCCTTTTCACTCCCCTCTCTCCCTTTTCACTCCCCTCTCTCCGCCTCTCTCCCTTTCACTCCCCTCTCTCCGCCTCTCTCCCTTTTCACTCCCCTCTCTCCGCCTCTCTCCCTTTTCACTCCCCTCTCTCCCTTTTCACTCCCCTCTCTCCGCCTCTCTCCCTTTTCACTCCCTCTCTCCCTTTTCACTCCCTCTCTCCGCCTCTCTCCCTTTTCACTCCCTCTCTCCGCCTCTCTCCCTTTTCACTCCCTCTCTCCGCCTCTCTCCCTTTTCACTCCCTCTCTCCGCCTCTCTCCCTTTTCACTCCCCTCTCTCCGCCTCTCTCCCTTTTCACTCCTCTCTCTCCCTTTTCACTCCCCTCTCTCCGCCTCTCTCCCTTTTCACTCCCTCTCTCCGCCTCTCTCCCTTTTCACTCCCCCTCTCTCCCTTTTCACTCCCTCTCTCCGCCTCTCTCCCTTTTCACTCCCTCTCTCCGCCCCTCTCTCTTTTCACTCCCTCAGGTATTCAGGTATTCTGCCACTGTGTACTCTCTGTTTAGGGCCAAATAGCATTCTAGTTTTCTCTGTTTTTTTGTTGATTCTTTCCAATGTGTCAAGTAATGATCTTTTTGTTTTCTCGTGATTTGGTTGGGTCTAATTGTGCTGTTGTCCAGGGGCTCTGTGGGGTGTGTTTATGTTTGTGAACAGAGCACAATGACCAGCTTGCTTAGGGGACTCTTCTCCAGGTTCATCTCTCTGTAGGTGATGGCTTTGTTAATGGCCCATACCCTCCCCATCACCAATCAGCCCTGCCATTGTTTGTATTCATACTGTTTTGTAAAGAATGGCTTCTTGTCTGTTAGGTTGTATTCCACTGGGAAAGTGATTACAGTTTTCTCAGTGACTTTGGTGCATTTCTTAGATCAAAAGTGGAATTCTTGATACTACTTGTACAAATTCCAAATCATCTAGTCACTTGTGCACATCATTAAAGCAATTTCTTATTCCTTTGAACAAATTGCAATTGATAATGTACAAGTGTCAGCTTTTTTCCACATTATCAATTGCTCACGTCATGTTGATCAAAATATAGTAGATGGTTCTCTGTTGAATAGTCTTACCCCTCAAAACATCTAGGCATTAGTTCCTTGCATAAGCCATTACATGCTAAATTGTTTAACTATTTGTCATAAACTGTCAACCTCTCTCCGCCTCTCTCCCTTTTCACTCCCCTCTCTCCCCCTCTCTCCCTTTTCACTCCCTCTCTCCGCCTCTCTCCCTTTTCACTCCCCTCTCTCCGCCTCTCTCCCTTTTCACTCCCTCTCTCCGCCTCTCTCCCTTTTCACTCCCCTCTCTCCGCCTCTCTCCCTTTTCACTCCCCTCTCTCCCTTTTCACTCCCCTCTCTCCGCCTCTCTCCCTTTCACTCCCCTCTCTCCGCCTCTCTCCCTTTTCACTCCCCTCTCTCCGCCTCTCTCCCTTTTCACTCCCCTCTCTCCCTTTTCACTCCCCTCTCTCCGCCTCTCTCCCTTTTCACTCCCTCTCTCCGCCTCTCTACCTTTTCACTCCCTCTCTCCGCCTCTCTCCCTTTTCACTCCCTCTCTCCGCCTCTCTCCCTTTTCACTCCCTCTCTCCGCCTCTCTCCCTTTTCACTCCCTCTCTCCGCCTCTCTCCCTCTCTCCGCCTCTCTCCCTTTTCACTCCCTCTCTCCGCCTCTCTCCCTTTTCACTCCCTCTCTCCCTTTTCACTCCCTCTGTCCGCCTCTCTCCCTTTTCACTCCCTCTCTTCGCCTCTCTCCCTTTTCACTCCCTCTCTCCGCCTCTCTCTCTTTTCACTCCCTCTCTCCGCCTCTCTCCCTTTTCACTCCCCTCTCTCCGCCTCTCTCCCTTTTCACTCCCCTCTCTCCCTTTTCACTCCCCTCTCTCCGCCTCTCTCCCTTTCACTCCCCTCTCTCCGCCTCTCTCCCTTTTCACTCCCCTCTCTCCGCCTCTCTCCCTTTTCACTCCCCTCTCTCCCTTTTCACTCCCCTCTCTCCGCCTCTCTCCCTTTTCACTCCCTCTCTCCCTTTTCACTCCCTCTCTCCGCCTCTCTCCCTTTTCACTCCCTCTCTCCGCCTCTCTCCCTTTTCACTCCCTCTCTCCGCCTCTCTCCCTTTTCACTCCCTCTCTCCGCCTCTCTCCCTTTTCACTCCCCTCTCTCCGCCTCTCTCCCTTTTCACTCCTCTCTCTCCCTTTTCACTCCCCTCTCTCCGCCTCTCTCCCTTTTCACTCCCTCTCTCCGCCTCTCTCCCTTTTCACTCCCCCTCTCTCCCTTTTCACTCCCTCTCTCCGCCTCTCTCCCTTTTCACTCCCTCTCTCCGCCCCTCTCTCTTTTCACTCCCTCAGGTATTCAGGTATTCTGCCACTGTGTACTCTCTGTTTAGGGCCAAATAGCATTCTAGTTTTCTCTGTTTTTTGTTGATTCTTTCCAATGTGTCAAGTAATGATCTTTTTGTTTTCTCGTGATTTGGTTGGGTCTAATTGTGCTGTTGTCCAGGGGCTCTGTGGGGTGTGTTTATGTTTGTGAACAGAGCACAATGACCAGCTTGCTTAGGGGACTCTTCTCCAGGTTCATCTCTCTGTAGGTGATGGCTTTGTTAATGGCCCATACCCTCCCCATCACAAATCAGCCCTGCCATTGTTTGTATTCATACTGTTTTGTAAAGAATGGCTTCTTGTCTGTTAGGTTGTATTTCACTGGGAAAGTGATTACAGTTTTCTCAGTGACTTTGGTGCATTTCTTAGATCAAAAGTGGAATTCTTGATACTACTTGTACAAATTCCAAATCATCTAGTCACTTGTGCACATCATTAAAGCAATTTCTTATTCCTTTGAACAAATTGCAATTGATAATGTACAAGTGTCAGCTTTTTTCCACATTATCAATTGCTCACGTCATGTTGATCAAAATATAGTAGATGGTTCTCTGTTGAATAGTCTTACCCCTCAAAACATCTAGGCATTAGTTCCTTGCATAAGCCATTACATGCTAAATTGTTTAACTATTTGTCATAAACTGTCAACCTCTCTCCGCCTCTCTCCCTTTTCACTCCCCTCTCTCCCCCTCTCTCCCTTTTCACTCCCTCTCTCCGCCTCTCTCCCTTTTCACTCCCCTCTCTCCGCCTCTCTCCCTTTTCACTCCCTCTCTCCGCCTCTCTCCCTTTCCACTCCCTCTCTCCGCCTCTCTCCCTTTTCACTCCCTCTCTCCGCCTCTCTCCCTTTTCACTCCCTCTCTCCGCCTCTCTCCCTTTTCACTCCCTCTCTCCGCCTCTCTCCCTTTTCACTCCCTCTCTCCGCCTCTCTCCCTTTTCACTCCCTCTCTCCGCCTCTCTCCCTTTTCACTCCCTCCCTCTCCGCCTCTCTCCCTTTTCACTCCCCTCTCTCCGCCTCTCTCCCTTTTCACTCCCTCTCTCCGCCTCTCTCCCATTTCACTCCCCTCTCTCCGCCTCTCTCCCTTTTCACTCCCCTCTCTCCGCCTCTCTCCCTTTTCACTCCCTCTCTCCGCCTCTCTCCCTTTTCACTCCCTCTCTCCGCCTCTCTCACTTTTCTCTCCCTCTCTCCGCCTCTCTCCCTTTTCACTCCCTCTCTCCGCCTCTCTCACTTTTCTCTCCCTCTCTCCGCCTCTCTCCCTTTTCACTCCCCTCTCTCCGCCTCTCTCCCTTTCACTCCCCTCTCTCCGCCTCTCTCCCTTTTCACTCCCCTCTCTCCGCCTCTCTCCCTTTTCACTCCCCTCTCTCCGCCTCTCTCCCTTTTCACTCCCTCTCTCCGCCTCTCTCCCTTTTCACTCCCTCTCTCCGCCTCTCTCCCTTTTCACTCCCTCTCTCCGCCTCTCTCCCTTTTCACTCCCTCTCTCCGCCTCTCTCCCTTTTCACTCCCTCTCTCCGCCTCTCTCCCTTTTCACTCCCTCTCTCCGCCTCTCTCCCTTTTCACTCCCTCTCTCCGCCTCTCTCCCTTTTCACTCCCCTCTCTCCGCCTCTCTCCCTTTTCACTCCCCTCTCTCCGCCTCTCTCCCTTTTCACTCCCCTCTCTCCGCCTCTCTCCCTTTTCACTCCCCTCTCTCCGCCTCTCTCCCTTTTCACTCCCCTCTCTCCGCCTCTCTCCCTTTTCACTCCCTCTCTCCGCCTCTCTCCCTTTTCACTCCCTCTCTCCGCCTCTCTCCCTTTTCACTCCCTCTCTCCGCCTCTCTCCCTTTTCACTCCCTCTCTCCGCCTCTCTCCCTTTCACTCCCTCTCTCCGCCTCTCTCCCTTTTCACTCCCTCTCTCCGCCTCTCTCCCTTTTCACTCCCTCTCTCCGCCTCTCTCCCTTTTCACTCCCTCTCTCCGCCTCTCTCCCTTTTCACTCCCTCTCTCCGCCTCTCTCCCTTTTCACTCCCTCTCTCCGCCTCTCTCCCTTTTCACTCCCTCTCTCCGCCTCTCTCCCTTTTCACTCCCTCTCTCCGCCTCTCTCCCTTTTCACTCCCTCTCTCCGCCTCTCTCCCTTTTCACTCCCTCCCTCTCCGCCTCTCTCCCTTTTCACTCCCTCTCTCTCCCTTTTCACCCTCTCTCTCCCTTTTCACTCTCTCTCCCTTTTCACTCCCTCTCTCCGCCTCTCTCCCTTTTCACTCCCTCTCTCCGCCTCTCTCCCTTTTCACTCCCTCTCTCCGCCTCTCTCCCTTTTCACTCCCCTCTCTCCGCCTCTCTCCCTTTTCACTCCCTTTTCACTCCCCCTCTCTCCCTTTTCACTCCCTTTTCACTCCCCCTCTCTCCCTTTTCACTCCCCTCTCTCCGCCTCTCTCCCTTTTCACTCCCCTCTCTCCGCCTCTCTCCCTTTTCACTCCCCTCTCTCCGCCTCTCTCCCTTTTCACTCCCTCTCTCCGCCTCTCTCCCTTTCCACTCCCTCTCTCCGCCTCTCTCCCTTTTCACTCCCTCTCTCCCTTTTCACTCCCTCTCTCCGCCTCTCTCCCTTTTCACTCCCTCTCTCCGCCTCTCTCCCTTTTCACTCCCTCTCTCCGCCTCTCTCCCTTTTCACTCCCTCTCTCCGCCTCTCTCCCTTTCACTCCCTCTCTCCGCCTCTCTCCCTTTCACTCCCTCTCTCCGCCTCTCTCCCTTTTCACTCCCTCTCTCCGCCTCTCTCCCTTTTCACTCCCTCTCTCCGCCTCTCTCCCTTTTCACTCCCTCTCTCCGCCTCTCTCCCTTTTCACTCCCCTCTCTCCGCCTCTCTCCCTTTTCACTCCCCCTCTCTCCCTTTTCACTCCCCCTCTCTCCCTTTTCACTCCGCCTCTCTCCCTTTTCACTCCCCTCTCTCCGCCTCTCTCCCTTTTCACTCCCCTCTCTCCGCCTCTCTCCCTTTTCACTCCCTCTCTCCGCCTCTCTCCCTTTCCACTCCCTCTCTCCGCCTCTCTCCCTTTTCACTCCCTCTCTCCGCCTCTCTCCCTTTTCACTCCCTCTCTCCGCCTCTCTCCCTTTTCACTCCCCTCTCTCCGCCTCTCTCCCTTTTCACTCCCTCTCTCCGCCTCTCTCCCATTTCACTCCCCTCTCTCCGCCTCTCTCCCTTTTCACTCCCCTCTCTCCGCCTCTCTACCTTTTCACTCCCTCTCTCCGCCTCTCTCCCTTTTCACTCCCTCTCTCCGCCTCTCTCCCTTTTCACTCCCTCTCTCCGCCTCTCTCACTTTCTCTCCCTCTCTCCGCCTCTCTCCCTTTTCACTCCCCTCTCTCCGCCTCTCTCCTTTTCACTCCCCTCTCTCCGCCTCTCTCCCTTTTCACTCCCCTCTCTCCGCCTCTCTCCCTTTTCACTCCCTCTCTCCGCCTCTCTCCCTTTTCACTCCCTCTCTCCGCCTCTCTCCCTTTTCACTCCCTCTCTCCGCCTCTCTCCCTTTTCACTCCCTCTCTCCGCCTCTCTCCCTTTTCACTCCCTCTCTCCGCCTCTCTCCCTTTTCACTCCCCTCTCTCCCTTTTCACTCCCTCTCTCCGCCTCTCTCCCTTTTCACTCCCTCTCTCCGCCTCTCTCCCTTTTCACTCCCTCTCTCCGCCTCTCTCCCTTTTCACTCCCTCTCTCCGCCTCTCTCCCTTTTCACTCCCTCTCTCCGCCTCTCTCCCTTTTCACTCCCTCTCTCCGCCTCTCTCCCTTTTCACTCCCTCTCTCCGCCTCTCTCCCTTTTCACTCCCTCTCTCCGCCTCTCTACCTTTTCACTCCCTCTCTCCGCCTCTCTCCCTTTTCACTCCCTCTCGCTCTCTCCTTTCACTCCTCTCTCCCTTTTCACTCCCCCTCTCCGCCTCTCTCCCTTTTCACGTCCCTCTCCTCCGCCTTCTCTCCCTTCTCACTCCCCTCCCTCCTCCGTCCTCTTCTCCCTTTCACTCCCTCTCTACTCCCTGTCTCACTCTCTCTCATGCACCTTTTCACTCCCTCTCTCATCTCGCCTCTCGTCCCTTTCACGTCCCCTCTCCTCCGCCTCTCTCCCTTTTCACTCCCCTCTCCCCGCCTCTCTCCCTTTTCACTCCCCTCTCCCCGCCTCTCTCCCTTTTCACTCCCCTCTCTCCGCCTCTTCCTAATCCCTTTCTTCACTCACATCTCTCCGCTCTCCTCCCTTTTCACTCCCTCTCTCCGCTCCTACTACCTTTTCACTCCCTCTCCCTCTCTAAGACTTCCCATTTGAATCAAATAAGGATTGCAGTTGGGGTGACTATCTGGGTGGAGCAGACTGGGAGGCTGGTATTCTGAC
>NW_024061628.1:89363-107363 GCF_016432855.1 Salvelinus namaycush | reverse complement strand
AACCATACGTCTCAACAACCTGACTACAGCACATAACCATACGTCTCAACAACCTGATTACAGCACATAACCATACGTCTCAACAACCTGATTACAGCACATAACCATACGTCTCAACAACCTGACTACAGCACATAACCATACGTCTCAACCTCCTCCTGACTACAGTACATAACCATACGTCTCAACCTCCTCCTGACTACAGTACATAACCATACGTCTCAACCTCCTCCTGACTACAGCACATAACCATACGTCTCAACAACCTCCTGACTACAGCACATAACCATACGTCTCAACAACCTCCTGACTACAGCACATAACCATACGTCTCAACAACCTCCTGATTACAGCACATAACCACACGTCTCAACCTCCTCCTGATTACAGCACATAACCATACGTCTCAACAACCTGATTACAGCACATAACCACACGTCTCAACCTCCTCCTGACTACAGCACATAACCATACGTCTCAACCTCCTCCTGACTACAGCGCATAACCATACGTCTCAACAACCTGATTACAGCACATAACCACACGTCTCAACCTCCTCCTGACTACAGCGCATAACCATACGTCTCAACAACCTGATTACAGCACATAACCATACGTCTCAACCTCCTCCTGACTACAGCACATAACCATACGTCTCAACAACCTGATTACAGCACATAACCACACGTCTCAACCTCCTCCTGACTACAGTGCATAACCATACGTCTCAACAACCTGACTACAGTACATAACCATACGTCTCAACAACCTGATTACAGCACATAACCATACGTCTCAACAACCTGACTACAGCACATAACCACACGTCTCAACCTCCTCCTGACTACAGCACATAACCATACGTCTCAACAACCTCCTGACTACAGCACATAACCATACGTCTCAACAACCTCCTGACTACAGCACATAACCATACGTCTCAACAACCTCCTGACTACAGCACATAACCACACGTCTCAACAACCTCCTGACTACAGTACATAACCACACGTCTCAACCTCCTCCTGACTACAGCACATAACCACACGTCTCAACAACCTGATTACAGCACATAACCACACGTCTCAACAACCTGATTACAGCACATAAACATACGTCTCAACAACCTGACTACAGCACATAACCATACGTCTCAACAACCTGACTACAGTACATAACCATACGTCTCAACAACCTGATTACAGCACATAACCACACGTCTCAACAACCTGACTACAGTACATAACCATACGTCTCAACAACCTGATTACAGCACATAACCATACGTCTCAACAACCTGATTACAGCACATAACCACACGTCTCAACAACCTGACTACAGTGCATAACCATACGTCTCAACAACCTGACTACAGTACATAACCATACGTCTCAACAACCTGATTACAGCACATAACCATACGTCTCAACCTCCTCCTGACTACAGTACATAACCATACGTCTCAACCTCCTCCTGACTACAGTACATAACCATACGTCTCAACAACCTGACTACAGTACATAACCATACGTCTCAACAACCTGATTACAGCACATAACCATACGTCTCAACAACCTGACTACAGTACATAACCATACGTCTCAACCTCCTCCTGACTACAGCACATAACCATACGTCTCAACAACCTGACTACAGTACATAACCACACGTCTCAACCTCCTCCTGACTACAGTACATAACCATACGTCTCAACAACCTGATTACAGCACATAACCACACGTCTCAACCTCCTCCCGACTACAGTACATAACCATACGTCTCAACCTCCTCCCGACTACAGCACATAACCATACGTCTCAACCTCCTCCCGACTACAGCACATAACCATACGTCTCAACCTCCTCCCGACTACAGCACATAACCATACGTCTCAACCTCCTCCCGACTACAGCACATAACCATACGTCTCAACCTCCTCCCGACTACAGCACATAACCATACGTCTCAACCTCCTCCCGACTACAGCACATAACCATACGTCTCAACAACCTGACTCCTGACTACAGCACATAACCATACGTCTCAACAACCTGACTCCTGACTACAGCACATAACCATACGTCTCAACAACCTCCCGACTACAGCACATAACCACACGTCTCAACCTCCTCCCGACTACAGCACATAACCACACGTCTCAACAACCTCCCGACTACAGCACATAACCATACGTCTCAACAACCTGACTACAGTACATAACCATACGTCTCAACAACCTCCCGACTACAGCACACAACCACACGTCTCAACCTCCTCCCGACTACAGCACATAACCACACGTCTCAACAACCTCCCGACTACAGCACATAACCATACGTCTCAACAACCTGACTACAGTACATAACCATACGTCTCAACAACCTGACCACAGCACATAACCACACGTCTCAACCTCCTCCTGACTACAGTACATAACCATACGTCTCAACAACCTGACCACAGTACATAACCACACGTCTCAACCTCCTCCTGACTACAGTACATAACCATACGTCTCAACAACCTGATTACAGCACATAACCACACGTCTCAACCTCCTCCTGACTACAGTACATAACCATACGTCTCAACAACCTGATTACAGCACATAACCATACGTCTCAACCTCCTCCCGACTACAGTACATAACCATACGTCTCAACAACCTGACTACAGCACATAACCATACGTCTCAACCTCCTCCTGACTACAGCACATAACCATACGTCTCAACCTCCTCCTGACTACAGCACATAACCATACGTCTCAACCTCCTCCTGACTACAGCACATAACCATACGTCTCAACCTCCTCCTGACTACAGCACATAACCATACGTCTCAACCTCCTCCCGTCTACAGTACATAACCTTACGTCTCAACCTCCTCCCGACTACAGTACATAACCTTACGTCTCAACCTCCTCCCGACTACAGCACATAACCATACGTCTCAACCTCCTCCCGACTACAGCACATAACCATACGTCTCAACCTCCTCCCGACTACAGCACATAACCATACGTCTCAACAACCTGATTACAGCACATAACCATACGTCTCAACCTCCTCCTGACTACAGCACATAACCATACGTCTCAACAACCTTCTGACTACAGCACATAACCATACGTCTCAACAACCTGACTCCTGACTACAGTACATAACCATACGTCTCAACAACCTGACTCCTGACTACAGTACATAACCATACGTCTCAACAACCTGACTCCTGACTACAGTACATAACCATACGTCTCAACAACCTGACTCCTGACTACAGTACATAACCATACGTCTCAACCTCCTCCTGACTACAGTACATAAACAATACGCAGACCTTAGTATAGACACTCACACAAAAACAGAAAATCTCAGTACACACCCACCCACACATCCACCCACAGCAAAGTCAGACTATTGACCCCTTACTGCATATTGTGTAGATGATTAGATAAAGTGTTGTGGAGCGGTGCTTTGTGCAAGGAACTTTATTACACCATAAACCAGTATGAAGTGTGCTGCACCCTACCTCTCTGAACTACACTCTACTGTACAGAGTAACACACCCTACCTCTCCACTGAACTACACTCTACTGTACAGAGTAACACACCCTACCTCTCCACTGAACTACACTCTACTGTACAGAGAAACACACCCTACCTCTCCACTGAACTACACTCTACTGTACAGAGTAACACACCCTACCTCTCCACTGAACTACACTCTACTGTACAGAGTAACACACCCTACCTCTCCACTGAACTACACTCTACTGTACAGAGAAACACACCCTACCTCTCCACTGAACTACACTCTACTGTACAGAGTAACACACCCTACCTCTCCACTGAACTACACTCTACTGTACAGAGTAACACACCCTACCTCTCCACTGAACTACACTCTACTGTACAGAGAAACACACCCTACCTCTCCACTGAACTACACTCTACTGTACAGAGTAACACACCCTACCTCTCCACTGAACTACACTCTACTGTACAGAGTAACACACCCTACCTCTCCACTGAACTACACTCTACTGTACAGAGAAACACACCCTACCTCTCCACTGAACTACACTCTACTGTACAGAGTAACACAGTAGTACACCCTACCTCTCCACTGACCTACACTCTACAGAGTAACAGTAGTACACAGGGGACAAGTCTAGTACCTGGATAGATAAAACCTACAATCTAGAAGCAGACAGACAGGTAGTCAGCCCAATAAAGATCACAGGCAATTCACTTTCATATGTTTTCCAGCTCCAATGTCACAGTTGGTTTGAATGTATATATTGAATGTATTTGTCCATTGCAGGTTGATGGAGACAATATGGTTTGAGATGGAGTGATACTATAGACCTGCATGTGGATGGCTGTTCTATAGCCGTCAGTGAGCCTGGTTTATGACGTGGGAGGGGTTTTCAACATTGCTTACATGAAACATGAATGTGAAAGCAACATCAGCGTACTCATGCAGTGTGTGTTACCCATATACACCGATAAACTGCAATACATGATACGAAGATTACTGTGGAATTCACATGACATCTTGGAAAAAGGTCAGAACACCAAAACATTTAATAAAACAGGGAAACTTTGCAAGCAAACAGTACAGAAATATGTTCCTCTTTTGAAATAAATCCTATAGACTACTCCAACGCACCTGCCTGTCAGTGGACTTGTATTAGAGAAGCATATAGAAGGTTAATATATCAATCATACTGACACGTGAGGATTTGTCCAAACAAAGTGTAATTTGGTCAGAGCAAAAAAACATTTACGCATATCAGTTAACACTGACAAAACCATCTCTGTAGTCATAACAACCATCACCATTGACGATCATATGAGCTATGCCAACTTGCTCATGAGAGGAAAATGTCAATTCCACAACTTCCATGAACCTGACGACAATGCAAACCCAACAACTGGGGACTGAACACAGTAACAGCTGTCATGTCAAACACAGGATGTGTGTCAAATGTCTTGTAGGCTCCTGTACTGTTCTATAATCTAGGCTCCTGTACTGTTCTATAATCTAGGCTCCTGTACTGTTCTATAATCTAGGCTCCTGTACTGTTCTATAATCTAGGCTCCTGTACTGTTCTATAATCTAGGCTCCTGTACTGTTCTATAATCTAGGCTCCTGTACTGTTCTATAATCTAGGCTCCCTGTTCTCCCTGTACCTCATCCTCCTCAGTCAATACTAATTCAATTTTTTTTATAGCAGGGAATTCCCTGGCTGCCTCTTGGCAAGGCTTCTGAGATGAGTGTGTGTGTGTGTGTGTGTGTGTGTGTGTGTGTGTGTGTGTGTGTGTGTGTGTGTGTGTGTGTGTGTGTGTGTGTGTGTGTGTGTGTGTGTGTGTGTGTGTGTGTGTGTGTGTGTGTGTGTGTGTGTGTGTGTGTGTGTGTGATGAAGCAGAACACACAGTGGTAAAGCAGAGGGAGTTGAGACAGTGTTAACCATTTAAGTCATTTCTATATCTTTCAGCTGAGACAAACAGAATCTATTGAAAACTCCCAACATTCATATCCATTACATGCAGGACCATTTGATGATCGAGTGAATAACTCTGTTATATACGGTTCTACAAACCAATGCATGTTGTTATTGTTGATGTTTAATGCATACAAGATGATTCCCACACTCTGCTGCTTGTCTGCGTCATCCCGAGCCTCCTTGTCACATGGCAGCCATTTTGTGCCAAACAGAAGCCGCTTGCGTGTCCATGCCGACAGACCCGCTATCCAAACTTCATCTGTCCCTGGACAACAGCCGTTTCAGGACACGAAGACATTCACTCTACAGTCAATATTAGACACAGTAAATAAAATCAATAATGATTATCCACAGAGAGAGAAATGGCGAGATATGGAAAGAGGTCTGGGGCCGGTTTGGGTCCATATGTAGTCCAGCGATAATGCAAGGAGTCAGTGATTATATCTAGCATTTAAATTGGTATCGATAATTCCTAAATACCTTGACCAGAGGTATTCTAGCCGCTCTGTAAATGCACTCAGCACCATGACTATCTGAGAGGCTGATACAGAGTGCAAGGCCTCTCTCTCACCCTCTCCACCGAAAATAACTCATTTACAACAGTGTGTGTGTGTTTATCCACCTCAATTGCTTGCTGCAGGATTATATTTTCTGTTTGGCAGCTTGTTTACATAAGATTTCATTCAGAGGGGTAATACAGCAGTCTCTAGCCGGCTGGCTCCTCAATACTGTGGATTACACACACACCCCTCGACGGTGCTCCAATTCAAAAATTCACATTTGAATGGATTTGTTAGAATGATTTACAAATTGAGGCCAGGTAGGGTAATGTTTACAGAAAGATAGACATTGCAGTCACAGTACAATACAAGTCTCTAGTCAACACCCTCCCTCCAAAAACACATTTTCCTCTGACACTTTGAAACAAAACAACGACCCATTTAATTTATACTCTGTCATAGAACAGTTAGGCCTTTCATTATCACTGTGAGACCTGGGTTGGTCCTCCCAGTTAGGCCTTTCATTATCACTGTGAGACCTGGGTTGGTCCTCCCAGTTAGGCCTTTCATTATCACTGTGAGACCTGGGTTGGTCCTCCCAGTTAGGCCTTTCATTATCACTGTCTGAAACCTGGGTTGGTCTTCCCAGTTAGGCCTTTCATTATCACTGTCTGAGACCTGGGTTGGTCCTCCCAGTTAGGCCTTTCATTATCACTGTCTGAGACCTGGGTTGGTCCTCCCAGTTAGGCCTTTCATTATCACTGTCTGAGACCTGGGTTGGTCTTCCAAGTTAGGCCTTTCATTATCACTGTCTGAAACCTGGGTTGGTCCTCCCAGTTAGGCCTTTCATTATCACTGTCTGAGACCTGGGTTGGTCCTCCCAGTTAGGCCTTTCATTATCACTGTCTGAGACCTGGGTTGGTCCTCCCAGTTAGGCCTTTCATTATCACTGTCTGAAACCTGGGTTGGTCTTCCCAGTTAGGCCTTTCATTATCACTGTCTGAGACCTGGGTTGGTCCTCCCAGTTAGGCCTTTCATTATCACTGTCTGAGACCTGGGTTGGTCCTCCCAGTTAGGCCTTTCATTATCACTGTCTGAGACCTGGGTTGGTCTTCCAAGTTAGGCCTTTCATTATCACTGTCTGAAACCTGGGTTGGTCCTCCCAGTTAGGCCTTTCATTATCACTGTCTGAGACCTGGGTTGGTCCTCCCAGTTAGGCCTTTCATTATCACTGTCTGAGACCTGGGTTGGTCCTCCCAGTTAGGCCTTTCATTATCACTGTCTGAGACCTGGGTTGGTCCTCCCAGTTAGGCCTTTCATTATCACTGTCTGAGACCTGGGTTGGTCTTCCAAGTTAGGCCTTTCATTATCACTGTCTGAAACCTGGGTTGGTCCTCCCAGTTAGGCCTTTCATTATCACTGTCTGAGACCTGGGTTGGTCCTCCCAGTTAGGCCTTTCATTATCACTGTCTGAGACCTGGGTTGGTCCTCCCAGTTAGGCCTTTCATTATCACTGTCTGAGACCTGGGTTGGTCTTCCAAGTTAGGCCTTTCATTATCACTGTCTGAGACCTGGGTTGGTCCTCCCAGTTAGGCCTTTCATTATCACTGTCTGAGACCTGGGTTGGTCTTCCAAGTTAGGCCTTTCCTTATCACTGTCTGAAACCTGGGTTGGTCCTCCCAGTTAGGCCTTTCATTATCACTGTCTGAGACCTGGGTTGGTCCTCCCAGTTAGGCCTTTCATTATCACTGTCTGAGACCTGGGTTGGTCCTCCCAGTTAGGCCTTTCATTATCACTGTCTGAAACCTGGGTTGGTCCTCCCAGTTAGGCCTTTCATTATCACTGTCTGAGACCTGGGTTGGTCCTCCCAGTTAGGCCTTTCATTATCACTGTCTGAGACCTGGGTTGGTCCTCCCAGTTAGGCCTTTCATTATCACTGTCTGAGACCTGGGTTGGTCCTCCCAGTTAGGCCTTTCATTATCACTGTCTGAGACCTGGGTTGGTCTTCCAAGTTAGGCCTTTCCTTATCACTTCTCAGTAGGAGGAAGTTCACATGCAGGGAGAAAGGTCCTTGCTTGTTGAAAAACAATCCATTTTGTCTGCCATGTGCTACAGTATCTCGCTACTTTATTGGAAAAGGAAAACCTAGAAAATAACCCTTTATGAAATGTCTCTGTTTTAGGAGAGCGTGTCCTGTTTTGAACAGCTTCAAGGAGAGACTTCCTGTGACTGAGTGTTGGTCTTTCCAGTAACGGGTCGTATCTCAGCCCTGCTCTGGTGACGGAAACACACACTTCCCCTGAACACACGCACGCACACACACTTCCCCTGAACACACGCACGCACACACACTTCCCCTGAACACACGCACGCACACACACACACACACACACACACACACACACACACACACACACACACACACTTCCCCTGAACACACGCACGCACACACACTTCCCCTGAACACACGCACGCACACACACACACACTTCCCCTGAACACACGCACGCACACACACACACACACACACACTTCCCCTGAACACACGCACGCACGCACACACACTTCCCCTGAACACACGCACGCACACACACACACTTCCCCTGAACACACGCACGCACACACACACACACTTCCCCTGAACACACGCACGCACACACACTTCCCCTGAACACATGCACGCACACACACACGCACACACACTTCCCCTGAACACACGCACGCACACACACTTCCCCTGAACACACGCACGCACACACACTTCCCCTGAACACATGCACGCACACACGCACGCACACACACACGCACACACACACACACTTCCCCTGAACACACGCACGCACACACACACTTCCCCTGAACACACGCACGCACACACACTTCCCCTGAACACATGCACGCACACACACACGCACACACACTTCCCCTGAACACACGCACGCACACACACTTCCCCTGAACACACGCACGCACACACACTTCCCCTGAACACATGCACGCACACACACACACGCACACGCACTTCCCCTGAACACACGCACGCACACACACTTCCCCTGAACACATGCACGCACACACACACGCACACACACTTCCCCTGAACACACGCACGCACACACACTTCCCCTGAACACACGCACGCACACACACTTCCCCTGAACACATGCACGCACACACGCACGCACACACACACGCACACACACACACACTTCCCCTGAACACACGCACGCACACACACACTTCCCCTGAACACACGCACGCACACACACTTCCCCTGAACACATGCACGCACACACACACGCACACACACTTCCCCTGAACACACGCACGCACACACACTTCCCCTGAACACACGCACGCACACACACTTCCCCTGAACACATGCACGCACACACACACACGCACACGCACTTCCCCTGAACACACGCACGCACACGCACTTCCCCTGAACACACGCACGCACACACACTTCCCCTGAACACACGCACGCACACACACTTCCCCTGAACACATGCACGCACACACACACACGCACACGCACTTCCCCTGAACACACGCACGCACACACACTTCCCCTGAACACATGCACGCACACACACACACGCACACGCACTTCCCCTGAACACATGCACGCACACACGCACGCACACACACTTCCCCTGAACACACGCACGCACACACACTTCCCCTGAACACACGCACGCACACACACTTCCCCTGAACACACGCACGCACACACACTTCCCCTGAACACACGCACACACACTTCCCCTGAACACACGCACGCACACACACTTCCCCTGAACACACGCACGCACACACACTTCCCCTGAACACGCGCACGCGCACACACACTTCCCCTGAACACACGCACGCACACACACTTCCCCTGAACACACGCACGCACACACACTTCCCCTGAACACACGCACGCACACACACTTCCCCTGAACACACGCACGCACACACACTTCCCCTGAACACATGCACGCACACACACGTGCTCCAAGAAACAAGTTCACAGACTAGGACACACACCCTGACAGAGTCATTGTTCTACTGAAATGAACTTTAGTGCAGCACAATGGGCAGAAACATTGATTCAGCCTGCGACAAATCACTGGAATTACTGCAACACATTGTTTAGTACACAACTACACAGTCAGACTGCCTCCTGGTACACACACAAACACACAACATAAAGCACAATGTTTACTACGTCAGGCAAGACAACGCATGAGCATCATCAACACAGATAGGAGAGGGAGAGAGAGATGAAGGGATGGTGTTAGCAGGACAGGGAATAGAGTGGTAATTACCACACTTTAGTCTTGTTGATTATAGTTCACAGCTTCTTCATGTTAATCATTTACCAGGGGAGGACTGAGATTAACACTGAGCTTGGCACACAGCGGAGAGACACACACAGGAATATGAGAGAGAGAAACAAGTCTACTGGTGCGATTAGGCCCAATTACACAGACACTGTCAGCTTTCCATTCAGTGTCTACAGTGCAGTACATGAACCCAGGTACATGATGAATATACACAGACACTGTCAGCTTTCCATTCAGTGTCTACAGTGCAGTACATGAACCCAGGTACATGATGAATATACACAGACACTGTCAGCTTTCCATTCAGTGTCTACAGTGCAGTACATGAACCCAGGTACATGATGAATATACACAGACACTGTCAGCTTTCCATTCAGTGTCTACAGTGCAGTACATGAACCCAGGTACATGATGAATATTACACAGAGGAGCTGTAAAATAATAAAAGGCTTTTTCATTAAAGAAACAAACATAAATACTAATCTCTACCTTCTACTGCAGAGAGAGAGAGCTGGACTGGTATTCCTTACATATACAGTAAGTGTCCAAACTTGTTGAGGGAAAATTATCCTGCAACAGGAAATGTGAATTATAATTAAATGGACATCTTCATAGGGGTTGATACATTTTTCATAAGCGAAGGGAAAATCAAGTCTGAAATTTCAAACCACAAATACACTACTAGTTTTAAATGTCAGCTGTCGCCCCTCTCTGGAGGACAGAGGGGTGTGTAAAGGAGCAGCACTGAAGGGTGTTAGCGTGTGTAGAGGAGGAGAGGGTGAGCGAACCGAGAACAGGGGATAAAGAAGCAGACCAACCAAACAGAGACAGCGATATGGAGCATGAAAACCAAAATGTCAGAACCAAGCATGTGGCAGAACGAGTAGAGGCCACAGATTCTTCAAGGTAAACCAAACCCCATGAGTGGAGTCTAAATCCACAGCAGAGAACTAGCCCCAGCCTGCTACACACTGGGAGGAACGCTGCACACTGTAGCTACGCACTCACCACTAAATTAACTTTGGTTTATAACTGGTGTTTTATTTCACCTTTATTTACACCAGGAAGTACCACAGAGATAAAGAATGTGGAGCCCTGGTCAATGATACAGCTCCTGTAGAAAACAATCATTCAGGATATAAAACGACAACAAAACAAATCTACATTTCTACCTCTCCTGCTGTAAATCTCTGATTTAGACTAGAGCCAGATACATTTCAATAACTTCAATAACTTTTTTAATAACGTTCAATTACTAAGCAATTACTCTTATTGTATATAAATGTGTGTAATGCTTAAAATGATACATGTTTATAATTGTTAATAAATGTCAAAATAGTAATTTATTAATAAGACATATGTATATTAGTTTATTAATACATATTAATGAACGTTTTATAAAGTGCTAGCGAAGAGTCTGCTAGCTAATTGTGCAGCAGTAATAAATTACAGCAGCCAGGCTATAGTCTTTGTTCCAGCCATTTTAACTAGATGGCTGACTTTATAAACCCCTGTTCACACATCACTGCTTCTACTTCATTAAAACTATAAATCTGGAAAAAGGTGACAAGCCAGGCTCCTAAATCATCTATATTAACAGCAGCCTGCTGTGTGCTGTGACTGTAGGAGCCTGGTGTTAATGTTAAATGTCAGCTGTCGCCCCTCTCGATCCTCCACTAGATCCTCACTGCAGTAGGATGACGCCACTAGACACTGATATCGGGTCAGTTTTGTTGTTCAGCCTTAATGGTTAAGGATCGGGTTTGGGGAGGGTGAGCTGATCCTAGATATGTGGTTAAGAGAGCACTGTGGTGTGGTATATTGCAGAGACAGAGGTAGAGGGAGGCAGTGGTCGCTTGGCCAGGTTTATGGGCCTTGGGACGGCCTATAGCTTCTCAACAGCAGCTCAGGGAAAATGGCTGAACCTAAACTAATCACACAGCCAATATCCTGTTCTGGACAGAGGGAGAGGAGAGGGCAGGGGAGAGGAGGAGAAGAGGGAGGTGCAGGAGAGTGGGCATGAGAGCAACAACACACACACACTGGCCCCTGGGGACCCTGTCCTGGGTGCAGTATCACAGACACACTGATGGGTTTCTGATTGGGTGGTGCAGCAGAAAGTATTTTCCTTGCCACAGAGTGTGACCCTTCCAGCTTCCCCTGAGAGAGAGAGAGGTGCAGCGGTGTTACCCAAGCAATTGTAGGTGGTTCACAATTGCAGGGCCCCGTTCCAAATAGTTATAAAGCTTCCTTCATTCCTTGAGGAATTATATTTAATTGGTGAAAACAGTAGGATGGCAACCATACATTGTCATCCAATCACATACATGCAGTTCAGATTTCCTCAGGGAAGGGAGGAAGTATGCATTTCATAACATTTGGAACTGTCATCCACGTTACAAATATTTGGGTACTTTGGGATTTTGGCAATGAGGCCTAGGTTTGAGCGCTATCCAGATTTTCATAACGTCATTGCGTCCTTCTCTCATGCAGGGATTTACGCTATTACCGGCTAAGTACACAACAAAGCCCATTGGGCGTCTATTACCAGAATACTGACAAAATTAGCACAAGTAATAGGTAATTTCCATGGAAGCTGTTAGCTAAATATCTGCAAAGACAGGCAATCAGCTCATAAGGATATACATGTATTGGTAGGTGCTACCAAATATAATTTTTGGTTAGTTTGGACATTTACAAGCGAATGATGCCCCGTCTCCTCCTTAATTCAGCCACTTACTTAGATAACTAGCAAGTTAAACTTAGGGGTTGCGTTTTTCTGCGTTTTTCACAACAACAAAAAGATAAAACGCATAAAATAATATCTTGCAGCATTTTATTAACGCAGATCAAAAATGATTCTTATTGTAATTTCTGCTCAGCATCAGCTGCACTCCTCCATTGGATGAGAATTCACAAACAGGCCTATCAGCAGACAGCACTCAGACTGAGCTGCTTTTCTCCGGTAGACGGCTTTCCGGTAAAATGACAGATTAACTTTAAGCAAAACATTAGAAAATGTTGCTGGCTACATTCTTTCTATGATAAACATTAGAAATGTCATGGCCAAAAATACCTCACTTTTTCATTGTAAGCTAATTTACTTGTGCTGCTGCCAGCCGAATAGCGTTGCACTCCTGACAAATGTCTTGCACCAACACATTTTTTGCGAAGGGAAACAATAGTTGCACGCCCCTGAACACTCTTTTGAAGCAGAAAAACACTTGACTTTCAATATAAAACCCAACGCCTGTCAATAGACAACTGGACTCTCCTGCTCCCGCTTTCTCCTGTTGTGCTATTTACAAACAAACACCTGACTGGCTCAACTGTTCTGGGGAACTACGGTAAGCTTTATAATGGAAAATAATGAAGAACGGTGAAATGAAGAAAGCGATCTGCTTTATCTCCTAACATATTGCACATGTTGACTGCAGGTATTTACTTCAATTAGCTACAAATATTAAAACGTATTGAAAAACGTAAAAGAAATAGTGTCAACGGTATTGACAGTGTTGAAAACTATTTCCAAATACCCCAGTATACATGGTATACCGCCCAGGGCTGAGGAGGCCCTTTATCTACTTCCCCAGTGTCAGATGAACTCATGGATACCATTTTTATATCTCCACATGCAGTTTGAATGAAGTTGATAACTAGCGCAATTGCTAACTAGCGTAAATTTCAGCATTGGCTCGTGAAACTACCTCCACCCTCCTTAATACTGAACGCAGATACATTATAAATTGTAAAAATTCTGAAGTATCCCTTTCAGGCCAATCGGATCAGTGATTGATGAACACAGCCCTGTATGTTGCTGGGGCCCCTACCTGGCTGGCCGGAACAGTCGGTTAGTAAGATATGGGAACCCTGAGGTGGTGCAGCTTCCACAGTCTTCAATTAGCTGCTTGGTAACACCTGGATCCGCAGGTGAACCTCTCTCTGCCTGACTAATGACCCCAATCAACTCATTACACACACACACACACACACACACACACACACACACACACACACACACACACACACACACACACTCACACTATACAAAACCACACAGCACGCTCCCATTACCAACTAAACACTTACACATGGCGGTGGTTTGGAGTCAAACACACACCTGTCAGCAGAATACTTCAGTATCTAGGTCCCTGTTTGAATGCTTCCTACATATAAATCACTACCACAACATGGCTAGGAAGTGAAAGCAAGGGTTTCCACTACAGAACTAACACTAATGCAGTCATGTCAGAACAGTGATTATTACCTCAATGAAGGAAGGAGGGAAGAATACGTCTGTAAAGTATTCATTCAAACTAGGTCTATTGCTTTGCCTCTTTAAAAAGAAAAAGCTCTGCACACTTAATTTATTACCAATGTTTCAACAGCCAAGCTGTCCTTACCAGGGTATGATGAAGACTAGCTGTGGGTTATGCATTAGTAAAGGACTGGGTAATGTGGCTGGGTTGGAGAAGCTGTCCTCACCAGGGTATGATGAAGACTAGCTGTGGGTTATGCATTAGTAAAGGACTGGGTAATGTGGGTGGGTTGGAGAAGCTGTCCTCACCAGGGTATGATGAAGACTAGCTGTGGGTTATGCATTAGTAAAGGACTGGGTAATGTGGCTGGGTTGGAGAAGCTGTCCTCACCAGGGTATGATGAAGACTAGCTGTGGGTTATGCATTAGTAAAGGACTGGGTAATGTGGCTGGGTTGGAGAAGCTGTCCTCACCAGGGTATGATGAAGACTAGCTGTGGGTTATGCATTAGTAAAGGACTGGGTAATGTGGCTGGGTTGGAGAAGCTGTCCTCACCAGGGTATGATGAAGACTAGCTGTGGGTTATGCATTAGTAAAGGACTGGGTAATGTGGCTGGGTTGGAGAAGCTGTCAGCACAACTTGACTCATGCCTGTTGACCTGCATGGGCAGCCATCACTGTTTAAAACGTTAGTTCTTGCATAACCGTGCAGGTGAGCATGTCAATACAGGTAAAAGCCGGGTTGGATGTTTGACATGAATGTAGGAAGAAGAAGTCCTGACTCCTGTTATAGTTAGGCCTATCACACTGCTCAGTTAGGGCACCACAGGGTTGGAGGTTGAACGTTGCCCAATCTCAATGTGCTACAAGTTCACTCAAAGTGGACTAATATGCATAAACACTATGGTGTTGTCCTGTCTGTGCAGTAGGCTAATGCAAAAGGACGTGGGCTACTCATGCAGAAACGTGAGATAATGGGAAAGGGAAGTTCATGGACTTGTTCCAAATGAGCAATGCATAAACTCTACCAAATGAACAATCCCTAAACTATTCCCCCAGTTTCAGAGCAGCGGGGAGGATTTCCATGGTTGTTCTATAAACACTTCGCTCACCTAGAGTTGGTGGAGTTCCAGTAGACGACGTGTCTCTTGGCCGACGCTGTGCACGCGATGTTGAGCAGGAAAACGGTAGTTCTCCAAACCGTGACAGCTCCCGGACTCCAACCGCACGCCATCACGGTTAGCGGGCGAGGCAGGCGACCCACGGAAAGACAGCACGAGGGGACAGGGTTGGGAGTGGTTGGTTGAAATAATTCGGTGACAGGTAGACTAGTGGCCTCGGTTAACGCAGAGCAGAATCACCTTTATTAACGCAATACTCCTGTTCAAACGTTCTCAAACTAATTCACAAAAATGCCTTCCTTTCGGGGTACATCCTATGTTGTTGCATGGTGAATAAAGTCAAACGATGGAGAGACCCCTCAAAAGTTGAACAAAGAAAGTCAGATAGTTTGGTAAAGTTGCTGACTGATACTGAAAAGGATAGCCTCCTTTTTTTCTTATGCAGCACAACTTATTTCCTTTTGTCAAAAAAAACAACCTTTTAAAAGTAGACTAACTTACCGAGTATATGCCTAAAGTTAACTTGCAAGTTGTTGATAATCACCTGCTGAACTATGAGTATGCTAGGTTAAATAGCAGCGTTTTCCGAATTAGAGTTGAAATCAGTTGATAGGTGTCAGTGGGTCCTGTCTGGAGCGGTGCGCTGTGATTTGGGTTGGGAGGAGCACAGGGCGAGAGGGCCGTGGGCGAGGGAGGGACCCAGGAAACTTTAAACCAATCAGTGGAACGCATGGGCGGTGTCAACATTCCATAGTTTTTAGAGGTGTGAGGTGCGCCGACGTGTGAGCTGAGGGTGTGGTGCATCAAATACGTTTCTTCCTCTTCTTCCCTTAAGAGTATGGACAGCAGAAGGCAAAGAAAGTGCAAAATTATGCGGAAGTTTCTTAAAATATAGGTGGTACAAAATTATGGTTGCCAAAATATTTAGAAAAAAAACTGACAAAACAAAGAACAATATGAAAGAAAACGAATAGACCTATGCCATCTAGGCATCCCTGCCAAAAGACTTACAGTACTTAAGTTGGCACAGGTGGGGGTCTACCCCAGGCCCCCATGTCAGGTATGGAGCATGAAGTCATGAGGTCTGCTGGTTGGCTAATGCTTAGCAACCTAGCGGTACCTAAAACCCTGTGCCCCCATCCACAGAGTATCTCAGAGTAGAAGTGCTGATCTAGGATCTGTCCATATAACTAAAGTTCAAACTGATCTTAGATCAGCACTCCTACTCTGAGATGCTTTGTGGATGGGGCCCCAGGTTTTTGTGGATATGGGCCCAGGTCTTTGTGGATATGGGCCCAGGTCTTTGTGGATATGGCCCCAGGTTTTTGTGGATATGGGCCCAGGTCTTTGTGGATATGGCCCCAGGTCTTTGTGGATATGGGCCCATGTCTTTGTGGATATGGGCCCAGGTCTTCCCCAGAAAGACTATGTAAATTATGGTCGCCAGAACAGGCCAAAAATGTTTACAGATGCCCGTTTTGGCCTTTAAAAATGGTTTATTATGATCAAGTTCAATCCCCACATTTAATTCAATAGTGATCCATTCTGACTACTAAATTAGTCACACAGAACCATGTGCCGACACAGACCAATCCATGCTTTTTGCATGTGCACCTAAGGGTGTGTGGTGTGCTATCCAGATGAGAGGGCGGAGTCAACGAGCCTGTCAAGAGGAGATGGAGGGGTTGAACAATGTCTGAGGGGCTGAGAGAGGATGACAGAGGATGGCCGTGGAGATGGAGGGGCTGACCAATGTCTGAGGGGCTGAGAGAGGATGACAGAGGATGGCCGTGGAGATGGAGGGGCTGACCAATGTCTGAGGGGCTGAGAGAGGATGACAGAGGATGGCCGTGGAGATGGATGATTGGCTCACACTATGTTTGAAATAATTGACTAGATTTTAAATTCCAAACTCCATTGAGGTTATTCTGAGGTTATTCTTTATGACAAAATGACACAGTTGCAGAAATGATACAGATAGTCTACAAACATATACAAATATAGAATTGAGATGAAATCATTTTATAATGTATATATAGTCCCCTTTTTAGACTTTACAGAGAGTCACCATGCCAGCATGTTCTGCATTTAACTGTACTAGTCGTCCCTCCAAAGAGTCTAATCTTCATTATTTCCGGTAAGTCAGTCGTAATTCTGATTATTATAGTTCATATTTGCTGTCCGTTTTGTTTTTCAATGTTGAACTGGCTAAGTTCTAGGTAACTCTGAACCTAGTCAAATAAACGCTAGCAGATACCCATAGACTTCCAGTC
>NW_024061628.1:69363-84363 GCF_016432855.1 Salvelinus namaycush | reverse complement strand
ACTCGGACTGTCCTTCCTAACCTGCGTTTAGCTGTTGCTAACTCAACGGCTAGGAGATATCACTTCTGTAGTGAATACGAGTTCAAAGTTCATACCATTCACAATCAAAGTCCATGCTGCTGTTGGCTTAGTTCTGTAGTTATTATCTGAACCATTCTGACACCGGACCGTCATCCTAGTGTACCCGGAACAGGAAGTTATATTCTTGTCAATGGCTTTTATAATGGAGGGAGAGGGGTGTGTCTGAAAAGTCTATTACCCATGTCTCTTCACAGGGGCGGGCCCCTAGTGAGCAGAGGAAAACTTATGAAAACACATCTCTCATTTGGAAGCTAAAATTTAATTTCATCTCTTCACAAATAATTTCATATTCAAACATTTGAATTAAACAACAATTCCATGTGAATCCGATACCTCTGACGTTTAGACTTTCCACAGTAGAGTTTATGTCATTCTATCATTGATGAGAATGTGTCAGAGGGCAACCGAACTGACATAATATACCTTAAGTACCACCGCATATGTTCAGTTGGTCGGATTACCAGAATATAGTTCATTTCCCCCAACTTCTGATGTTACCCAGAATCTCTGTTAACCCATGGGTTTCCTTATGTCACATCAGTTATAGTAGGGAGAGAGAAAAAGGGGGAAAGAGGTATTTATGACTGTCATAAACCTACCCCCACTGCCAACGTCATGACAAATGCCTAAACTGTTAACCTTTTTAGTTGTTTTTGTTTTAACCCTGTAACCAAGCGGAATTAATGAGTCAAAAACGTTCATCCATAAAATGTCAAATTTCGAAGGGGAAATTTGGTTGCCCTCAGTTTACAGCACTTAATGCCCCCCTCTCTCTCTCTCTGTTCTTCACCCTTCCATCATAATCTACCTCTTCCACAAGCCTAACATAGATTTATGTTACAAATAATAACCATGGAGAATAAATGAACCAAACCTCAATGGAGAGAACGAGAGGAGATGATATGATGAAATCCTAGAGAAATGCTGCTTCTGTCACAATGTAGAGAATTCTCCCTGTCCTCCCACACGCACCACACACTTGACTTTCCCTTCTCTCTCTCTCTCGCTCTCTCTCATGTTCTCTCCCCTTTTCCGTCTTTCTCCCTTTCTTACTCTCTCTGGAAGTTTTAAAGTACATTGCATGTGGCTCTAGTTTTGTGTTCCTTTCCTACCCTTCCTCACCCTTTCTCTCTTTCTCCCCTTTCTCCCCCTTTCTCTCTTTCTCCCCTTTCTCCCTTTCTCCCCATTTCTCTCTTTCTCCCCCTTTCTCCATTTCTCCCCCCTTTCTCTCTTTCTCCCCTTTCTCCCCCTTTCTCTCTTTCTCCCCCCTTCTCTCTTTCTCCCATTTCTCCCCTTTCTCTCTTTCTCCCCCTTTCTTTCTTTCTTTCTCCCCTTTCTCCCCCTTTCTCTCTTTCTCCCCCTTTCTCTCTTTCTCCCCCTTTCTCCCTTTCTCCCCCCTTCTCTTTTTCTCCCATTTTCCCCCTTTCTTTCTTTCTCCCCTTTCTCCCCCTTTCTTTCTTTCTCCCCCTTTCTCTCTTTCTCCCCCTTTCTCTCTTTCTCTCTTTCTCCCCCTTTCTCCCCCTTTCTCTCTTTCTCCCCCTTTCTCTCTTTCTCCCCCTTTCTCCACCTTTCTCTATTTCTCCCCCTTTCTCTCTTTCTCCCTTTCTTTCTTTCTCCCTTTCTCCCCCTTTCTCTCTTTCTCCCCCTTTCTCTCTTTCTCCCCCTTTCTCCCTTTCTCCCCCTTTCTCTCTTTCTCCCTTTCTCCACCTTTCTCTCTTTCTCCCCCTTTCTCTCTTTCTCCCCCTTTCTCCCTTTCTCCCCCTTTCTCTCTTTCTCCCTTTCTCCACATTTCTCTCTTTATCCCCCTTTCTCCCTTTCTCCACCTTTCTCTCTTTCTCTCCCTTTCTCTCTTTCTCCCCCTTTCTCCCTTTCTCCCCCTTTCTCCCTTTCTCCTCCCCTTACTCTCTTTCTCCCCCTTTCTCTCTTTCTCCCCCCCTTTCTCTCTTTCTCCCCTTTCTCCCCCTTTCTCCCTCCCCCCCTTCTCTCTTTCTCCCCTTTCTCCCCCCTCCCCTTTCTTTCTTTCTCCCCTTTCTCCCCCCTTTCTCTCTTTCTACTCCCCTTGCTCTCTTTCTACTCCCCTTTCTCTCTTTCTCCCCCATTTCTCTCTTTCTACTCCCCTTTCTCTCTTTCTCCCCCTTTCTCTCTTTCTCCACCCCTTTCTCTCTTTCTCTCCCCCTTTCTCTCTTTCTACTCCCCTTGCTCTCTTTCTACTCCCCTTTCTCTCTTTCTCCCCCTTTCTCTCTTTCTCCCCCCATTTCTCTCTTTCTCCTCCCCTTTCTCTCTTGCTCTCTTTCTACTCCCCTTTCTCTCTTTCTCCCCCTTTCTCTCGTTCTCCTCCCCTTTATCTCTTTCTAGCCTTTCTCCCCCTTTCTCTCTTTCTCCCTCTTTCTCCCTTCCCCCCCTTTCTCTCTTTCTCCCCCTTTCTCCATTTCTTCCCCCTTTCTCTCTCTCTCCCCTTTCTCCCCCCTTTCTCTCTTTCTCCCCCCTTCTCTCTTTCTCCCCCCTTCTCTCTTTCTCCCCCTTTCTCTCTTTCTCCCCTTTCTCCCTTTCTCCCCCCTTCTCTCTTTCTCCCCTTTCTACCCCTTTCCCCCTTTCTCCACCGTTCTTTCTTTCTCCCCCTTTCTCCCTTTCTCCCCCCCCTTTCTCCCTTTCTCCCCCCTGTTCTCTCTTTCTCCCCCTTCTCTCTTTCTCCCCCTTTCTCCATTTCTCCCCTTTCTCCCCCTTTCTCCCCACCTTTCTCTCTTTCTCCACCTTTCTCCCTTTCTCCTCCTTTCTCCCTTTCTCCCCCCCTTTCTCTCTCTCTCCCCTTTCTACCCCTTTCTCCCTTTCTCCACCGTTCTTTCTTTCTCCCCCTTTCTCCCTTCTCCCCCCTTTCTCTCTTTCTCCAATTTCTCCCCCTTTCTCCCTTTCTCCCCCCGTTCTCTCGTTCTCCCCTTTCTCCCCCTTTCTCCCCCTTCTCTCTTTCTCCCCCTTTCTCCATTTCTCCCCTTTCTCTCCCTTTCTCCCTTTCTCCCCCTTTCTCCCCTTTCTCCCCCTTTCTCCCTTTCTCCACCTTTCTCTCTTTCTCCCCCTTTCTCCCTTTCTCCCCCCTTTCTCTCTTTCTCCCTTTCTCCACCTTTCTCTCTTTCTCCCCCCTTCTCTCTTTCTCCACCTTTCTCTCTTTCTCCCCCTTTCTCCCTTTCTCCCCTTTCTCCACCTTTCTCTCTTTCTCCCCCTTTCTCCCTTTCTCCCCACCTTTCTCTCTTTCTCCACCATTCTCTCTTTCTCCCCCTTTCTTTCTTTCTCCCCTTTCTCCCCCTTTCTCTGTTCTCCCCTTTCTCCCCCTTTCTCTGTTCTCCCCTTTCTCCCCCTTTCTCTCTTTCTCCCCCTTTCTCCCCTTTCTTCCTTTCTCCCCCTTTCTCCCCTTTCTTCATTTCTCCCCCTTTCTCCCCTTTCTCCACCTTTCTCTCTTTCTGTATTTCTCACTGTTTCCTTTAGTAAAGCACATTATGTGGGCTCTATATTGGTGTATAGTTTTCGTCCCTTCCCCTCTCCCTCTGTCTCTCTCACTCAGTTCTGTAATTACAGTTCTGGACTCAAGCAGTGATGGTAAATGCTTTTTCATTCTCTCTCTCCATCTCTCTCCCTCTCTCTCTCCATCTCTCTCATCTCCTTCCCTCTCTCTCGGCCTCTCTCACTCTCCCACCAAGCAAATTACCTCCTTGTTACCATAGAGATGTGTTTACTAAATGCATTTAGCCTCTTTCATACATCCCCCCCTCTGTCCTCCTTCCTCTCTCCCTCGGTCTTTTCTCCTCTTTCTGATTTCTGCTTCCCTCCCTCGTTTTTCACACAGTGTACGAACCACCTCTCTTTTGTGTCTGCTCTCATTTGATCCCTCTCTCTCTCCCCCCCATCTCTCTCTTGTTGTTGGAGGAGGCATTTTAACACTTTTAGTAGCAAACTGTCAGTTATTTAGATGTTAAGGAGAGTGGAGGAGTGACTGTGTTGGATACATGCTCTGTGTAGTTAGCAGGCCTATGTTGTAGTTGTTTTGTGTGTGTCTACAGATAAATCTATGGCCTGTTGTAGTAATGAAGCAGTTTTCCAGAAGACAGTTTGTTGTCTCAGGCTACAGCACAAGTGGTTCAAACTAAATACACCACTTACAGAAATGCACTAATCTGATTGTTTGTTCTCTCCCATTTCTCCTCAATGACAAGGATACAGTCTTCAGTCTCTCTCCTTTATATGTCTCTCTCTCTCTCCCCCCTGTGTCTCTGATCCCTCCTCCTGTCTTTCCTCATGTATTATTCTTATTCACTCCCTCTATCCCCTTTTCCCTCCCATCTCCACTTTTCTTACTTCCTATTTATCCCTCTCTCGTGTTTCCCTCCTCCATCACGCTCTCTCTCTCACCTTATCACCTTCTCTTTCTCCCTCTCTCCTCAACTCTCCTCACACTCTCCCTCACCCCCATTGTATTCCAATTTTCCCCCTCTCTCCTCACTCCCCTTCTCCCTCCTGCCCTCTTGCCTCGCTCCTCTCTCTCCCTCTTCTCCCTCTCTCCTTCTTCCCTCCCCTCCCCACCTCCTCCTTACGTCCTACCTCCTCTCTCTCGCTCCTCCCCCTCCCTCATCCCCGCCCTCTCTCTCCTCTCCCCTTCTTCCCCCTCCCATCCATCTCCCTCGTCTCCCCCTCTTCCCCTCCCCTCACTCTCTCCCTCTCTGCACCTCTCCCATCCCGTCCTCCTCTACTCCTCTCTCTCTCCTCTCCTGCCTTCCCCACACTCTTTCCCTCCTCTCCGTCATCCCCGTCCTCCCCCTTCTCTCTCCTCTCCTGCCACCCTTCTCCTCCCTCCCCTTCCCCTTCCCCTCAATCTCTCTCCTCCCTCCTCTCTCTCTCTCAGTACATGTGGATGATTAGTGTAGTCAGATGGAACAGTAAAGTCGACACGCGGACAGATCTAAATAATGTTCTGTCCTTCTGTCTCCTCTATTCCTCCTCCTCTCTCTCTCTCTCTCTCTCTCTCTCTCTCTCTCTCTCTCTCTCTCTCTGTCTCTGTCTCTGTCTCTGTCTCTGTCTCTGTCTCTGTCTCTGTCTCTGTCTCTGTCTCTCTGTCTCTCTGTCTCTCTGTCTCTCTGTCTCTCTGTCTCTCTGTCTCTCTGTCTCTCTGTCTCTCTGTCTCTCTTTCTCTCTCTCTCACTCTCTCTCTATCTCTCTCTCAATTCAATTCGATTCAAGGGACTTTATTGGCATGGGAAACATGTGTTAACATTGCCAAAGCAAGTGAGGTAGATAATATACAAAAGTGAAATAAACAATAAAAATTAACAGTAAACATTACACATACAGAAGTTTCAAAACAATAAAGACATTACAAATGTCATATTATATATATACAGTGTTGTAACAATGTACAAATGGTTAAAGTACACAAGGAAAAATAAATAAGCATAAATATGGGTTATCTCTCTCTCTCTCTCTGTCTCTCTCTATCTCTCTAGTCTCTATCTCTCTAGTCTGTATCTCTCTATCTCTCTATCTCTCTGTCTCTCGCTAACTCTCTCTCGGTCTCTCTCTGTCTCTCTCTGTCAATTCAATTCAATTTCAATTCAATTTGCTTTATTGTCATGACGTAACAATGTACATATTGCCAAAGCTTATTTTGGATATTTACAATATAAAAATAAATAAAATGAGAATCAAAATTGTCAACGGGACAACAGTAACAACAATAACCAAGGGTCAAAATAACCATACATTTAACAATAACAATAAGCATACAGTAGAGTACATGTGCAGGTTGATTGGTCTGTCAGACACTGTCGCTCAACTTATGGCAGGCAGCAATGTAGTGCGCTGCCAACCCACAGCTCTCTGCGTCCTCCCCCAACAGGACGGGTAGCCTATCCTCATCAGAGAGGTCTTTGAAACCTTGAATAAGGGTTTCAAATTTGGGAAAATGACACTCTCTAATTGTTTTATACTTTTGACATTTTGTCAGGAAATGCAGCTCAGTCTCAGGTTCTGCTGTTGTGCAGTGGTTGCACAGCCTTTCCTCTACAGGGAGCCAGGTTTTCCTGTGTCTACCCTTCTCAATGGCAAGGCTGTGCTCACTGAGCCTGTACTTTGTCAAGGTTTTTCTAAGGTTTTGATCAGTAACCATGGTCAAATATTTAGCCACAGTGTACGGTCGATTTAGGGCCAGATAGCACTGCATTTTGCTTTGTGTTTGTGCTTGTGTTTCCCAATAAGCAATGTAGTTTTGTTTTGACTGTGTTGTAATTTGGTTTATTCTGATTGATTGGACGTTCTGGTCCTGAGGCTTCAGTGTGTTAGTAGAACAGGTTTGTGAACTCAGCCCCAGGACCAGCTGGATGAGGGGACTCTTTTCTTTGCTCAGCTCTTGGCATTGCAGGGCTTGGTGATGATATGAGAGGGGGTCACTGTATTTTAGATGTTTCCAAAACTTAATTGCTCTTTTTTGAGTTTTTATTATTAGTGGATATTGGCCTAATTCTGCCCTGCATGCATTGTTTGTAGTTTTCCTCTGGACATGTCGGAGAATCTTACAGAACTCTGCATGCAGGGTTTCAATGGGGTGTTTGTCCCATTTGATGAAATCTTGTTTTGCAAGTGGACCCCACACGTCGCTGCCATAAAGTGCAATTGGTTCAATGACATATTCAATCAGTTTTAGCCAAATTTTAATAGGTATTTGAATTTGAATTTGCTTTTTAATGATGTAGAATGCCCTGCGTGCTTTCTCTCTCAGTTCATTCACTGCCTCATTAAGGTGTCCAGTTGAGCTTATTTTTATACCTAAGTAATTGTAGTGTGTACAGTACTCTATATATTTTGTACCAATTGAGAAGTTTGGTCTAATTCCCTGAGATCTGTATCTTCTCTGGAAAATCATTATTTGAGTATTTTTGGGGTTTACTGCCAGGGCCCATGTCTGGCAGTACTGCTCTAGCAGGTCCAGGCTCTGCTGTAGGCCATGTGCTGTGGGTGACAGCAGGAATAGTGTCACGTTCTGACCCTAGTTCTTTTGCTATTTCTTTGTTTTAGTGTGGTCAGGGCGTGAGTTGGGTGGGTTATCTATGTTTGTTTTTCTATGTTGGTTTTTTCGTTTGGCCTGGTATGATTCTCAATCAGAGGCAGGTGTCGTTAGTTGTCTCTGATTGAGAATCATACTTAGGTAGCCTTTTTCCACCTGGGTTTCGTGGGTGGTTATTTTCCGTGTCAGTGTTTGTCCCACACAGAACTGTTTCGGTTTGTATTTCATGTATTGTTTTGTTTCTGTGTTCGTTTGTTTCATTAAAATATATTATGGACACATACCACGCTGCGCATTGGTCCGACATTTCTTACTCCTCGTCAGAGGAGGACGAAGAAAACCGGTACACATAGGTCATCTGTGAAGAGTAGACATTTAAATTCTGAATTGTGGAGACTAACACCAGGGGCTGAGGATTTTTCTAGAATAGTGGCCAATTCGTTGATGTAAATATTGAAGAGTGCAGGGCTCAGATTGCAACAATGACGAAGGCCCCGCCCCTGGTTAAAGAATTCTGTTCTTTTCTTGCCAATTTTAATGCTGCACGTATTGCCAGTAAACATTAATTTAATTATGTCATATGTTTTACCCCCTACACCACTTTCAATAACTTTGTAGAACAGTCCTGTATGCCAAATAGAATCAAATGCTTTTTGGAAGTCGATAAAGCAAGCGTATATTTTGTTATTATTTTGGTGGACATGTTTATCTATCAGGGTGTGTAGGGTGTAAATATGATCAGTTGTACGATGTTTTGGTATAAATCCAAGTTGGCTTTTACTCAAGACATTGTGCTTATTAAGGAAGTTTAGAACTCGTACATTTATAATACTACAGAAAACCTTCCCCAGGTTACTGTTCACACAAATGCCTCTGTAATTGTTGGGGTCAAATTTGTCTCCGTTCTTAAAGATTGGGGTTATGAGTCCTTGATTCCAGATGTCAGGGAAATAACCTACACTCAGGATCAAATTAAACAGTTTTAATATAGCCAATTTAAATTTTGCACTAGTGAGTTTGAGCATCTCATTTAGGATGCCATCAGGTCCGCATGCCTTTTTAAATTTGAGAGCATGAAGTTTCTTATAGAGCTCCAGGTCAGTAATTGGGGAGTCCAGTGGATCTGTTTCTCTCTCTGTCTGTTTAACACTCTCTCTCTCTCTCTCTCTCTCTCTCTCTCTCTCTCTCTCTCTCTCTCTCTCTCTCTCTCTCTCTCTCTCTCTCTCTCTCTCTCTCTCTCTCTCTCCTCTCTCTCTCTCTCTCTCTCTCTCTCTCTCTCTCTCTCTCTCTCTCTCTCTCTCTCTCTCTCTCTCTCTCTCTCTCTCTCTCTCTCTCTCTCTCTCTCAATTCAATTCAATTCAAGGGGCTTTATTGGCATGGGAAACATGTGTTAACATTGCCAAAGCAAGTGAGGTAGATATTATACAAAAGTGAAATAAACAATACAAATTAACAGTAAACATTACACATACAGAAGTTTCAAAACAATAAAGACATTACAAATGTTATATTATATATATACAGTGTTGTAACAATGTACAAATGGTTAAAGCACACAAGTTAAAATAAATAAGCATAAATATGGGTTGTATTTACAATGGTGTTTGTTCTTCACTGGTTGCCCTTTTCTTGTGGCAACAGGTCACAAATCTTGCTGCTGTGATGGCACACTGTGGAATTTCTCCCAGTAGATATGGGAGTTTATCAAAATTGGATTTGTTTTCAAATTCTTTGTGGATCTGTGTAATCTGTGGGAAATATGTCTCTCTAATATGGTCATACATTGGGCAGGAGGTTAGGAAGTGCAGCTCAGTTTCCACCTCATTTTGTGGGCAGTGAGCACATAGCCTGTCTTCTCTTGAGAGCCATGTCTGCCTACGGCGGCCTTTCTCAATAGCAAGGCTATGCTCACTGAGTCTGTACATAGTCAAAGCTTTCCTTAAGTTTGGGTCAGTCACAGTGGTCAGGTATTCTGCCACTGTGTACTCTCTGTTTAGGGCCAAATAGCATTCTAGTTTGCTCTGTTTTTTTGTTAATTCTTTCCAATGTGTCAAGTAATTATCTTTTTGTTTTCTCATGATTTGGTTGGGTCTAATTGTGCTGTTGTCCTGGGGCTCTGTGGGGTGTGTTTGTGTTTGTGAACAGAGCCCTAGGACCAGCTTGCTTAGGGGACTCTTCTCCAGGTTCATCTCTCTGTAGGTGATGGCTTTGTTATGGAAGGTTTGGGAATCGCTTCCTTTTAGGTGGTTGTAGAATTTAACGGCTCTTTTCTGGATTTTGATAATTAGTGGGTATCGGCCTAATTCTGCTCTGCATGCATTATTTGGTGTTCTACGTTGTACACGGAGGATATTTTTGCAGAATTCTGCATGCAGAGTCTCAATTTGGTGTTTGTCCCATTTTGTGAAATCTTGGTTGGTGAGCGGACCCCAGACCTCACAACCATAAAGGGCAATGGGCTCTATGACTGATTCAAGTATTTTTAGCCAGATCCTAATTGGTATGTTGAAATTTATGTTCCTTTTGATGGCATAGAATGCCCTTCTTGCCTTGTCTCTCAGATTGTTCACAGCTTTGTGGAAGTTACCTGTGGCGCTGATGTTTAGGCCGAGGTATGTATAGTTTTTTGTGTGCTCTAGGGCAACAGTGTCTAGATGGAATTTGTGGTCCTGGCGACTGGACCTTTTTTGGAACACCATTATTTTGGTCTTACTGAGATTTACTGTCAGGGCCCAGGTCTGACAGAATCTGTGCAGAAGATCTAGGTGCTGCTGTAGGCCCTCCTTGGTTGGTGACAGAAGCACCAGATCATCAGCAAACAGTAGACATTTGACTTCAGAGTCTAGTAGGGTGAGGCCGGGTGCTGCAGACTGTTCTAGTGCCCGCGCCAATTCGTTGATATATATGTTGAAGAGGGTGGGGCTTAAGCTGCATCCCTGTCTCACCCCACGACCCTGTGTGAAGAAATGTGTGTGTTTTTTGCCAATTTTAACCGCACACTTGTTGTTTGTGTACATGGATTTTATAATGTCGTATGTTTTACCCCCAACACCACTTTCCATCAATTTGTATAGCAGACCCTCATGCCAAATTGAGTCGAAGGCTTTTTTGAAGTCAACAAAGCATGAGAAGACTTTGCCTTTGTTTTGGTTTGTTTGGTTGTCAATTAGGGTGTGTAGGGTGAATACATGGTCTGTTGTACGGTAATTTGGTAAAAAGCCAATTTGACATTTGCTCAGTACATTGTTTTCATTGAGGAAATGTACGAGTCTGCTGTTAATGATAATGCAGAGTATTTTCCCAAGGTTACTGTTGACGCAAATTCCACGGTAGTTATTGGGGTCAAATTTGTCTCCACTTTTGTGGATTGGGGTGATCAGTTCTTGGTTCCAAATATTGGGGAAGATGCCAGAGCTAAGGACGATGTTAAAGAGTTTTAGTATAGCCAATTGGAATTTGTTGTCTGTATATTTGATCATTTCATTAAGGATACCATCAACACCACAGGCCTTTTTGGGTTGGAGGGTTTTTATTTTGTCCTGTAACTCGTTCAAGGTAATTGGAGAATCCAGTGGGTTCTGGTAGTCTTTAATAGTTGATTCTAGGATTTGGATTTGATCATGTATATGTTTTTGCTCTTTATTCTTTGTTATAGAGCCAAAAAGATTGGAGAAGTGGTTTACCCATACATCTCCATTTTGGATAGATAATTCTTCGTGTTGTTGTTTGTTTAGTGTTTTCCAATTTTCCCAGAAGTGGTTAGAGTCTATGGATTCTTCAATTACATTGAGCTGATTTCTGACGTGCTGTTCCTTCTTTTTCCGTAGTGTATTTCTGTATTGTTTTAGTGATTCACCATAGTGAAGGCGTAGACTCAGGTTTTCCGGGTCTCTATGTTTTTGGTTGGACAGGTTTCTCAATTTATTTCTTAGATTTTTGCATTCTTCATCAAACCATTTGTCATTGTTGTTCATTTTCTTTGGTTTTCTATTTGAGATTTTTAGATTTGACAGGGAAGCTGAGAGGTCAAATATACTGTTAAGATTTTCTACTGCCAAGTTTACACCTTCACTATTGCAGTGGAACGTTTTACCCAGGAAGTTGTCTAAAAGGGATTGAATTTGCTGTTGTCTAATTGTGTTTTGGTAGGTTTCCAAACTGCATTCCTTCCATCTATAGCATTTCTTAATGTTACTCAGTTCCTTTGGCTTTGATGCCTCATGATTGAGTATTGCTCTGTTCAAGTAGACTGTGATTTTGCTGTGGTCTGATAGGGGTGTCAGTGGGCTGACTGTGAACGCTCTGAGAGACTCTGGGTTGAGGTCAGTGATAAAGTAGTCTACAGTGCTACTGCCAAGAGATGAGCTATAGGTGAACCTACCATAGGAGTCCCCTCGAAGCCTACCATTGACTATGTACATACCCAGCGTGCGACAGAGCTGCAGGAGTTGTGACCCGTTTTTGTTGGTTATGTTGTCATAGTTGTGCCTAGGGGGGCATATGGGGGAGGGAATGCTGTCACCTGCAGGCAGGTGTTTGTCCCCCTGTGTGCTGAGGGTGTCAGGTTCTTGTCCAGTTCTGGCATTTAGGTCGCCACAGACTAATACATGTCCCTGGGCCTGGAAATGATTGATTTCCTCCTTCAGGATGGAGAAGCTGTCTTCATTAAAGTATGGGGATTCTAGTGGGGGGATATAGGTAGCACACAGGAGGACATTTTTCTCTGTTAAGATAATTTCCTTTTGAATTTCTAGCCAAATGTAAAATGTTCCTGTTTTGATTAATTTAATGGAGTGAGTTAGGTCTGCTCTATACCAAATTAGCATTCCCCCTGAGTCCCTTCCCTGTTTCACACCTGGTAGTTTGGTGGATGGGACTACCAGCTCTCTGTAACCTAGAGGGCAACCAGTGGGTCCGTCTCCTCTGTACCAGGTTTCTTGCAGGATGACAATGTCTGCATTACCGATTTCTTTGGTGAAGTCCGGGTTCCTGCTCTTTAGGCCAAAGGCAGATGACCTCAGGCCTTGGATATTCCAGGATGATATAGTGAAGGCTTTTTGTTCCATAAAGTGTCCAATGTTGTTGGTCGTGGTTTGGCCTCAGGCCAGTAAGTGTGAGCAGAGCCTGCTGAGCATCTGGTACATGCCGTTGGCTTGGGCGAGTGTAAGAGTGGGGGTTGGGCCTGTTTGCCCGCTCACTACCTGGGCGTATGTGTGACTTCCATGTTGATGCCCTCTCTGCGGGGGTGGGGTGCATGGGGTGGGCAGGAGTGGCATAGGTCTGATCTGAGGGGGCCTAAATTGGGTGTGGGCATGGTTGATGTGGGGGGGTGTTGATTGGTTGGGGTGGGGGTGTGTCTGGGGGTGCTGTGGTCTGGATGTAGGTCCTCTTGGCGTGGGTCCTCTATGTGTAGGTCCAGGGTGGGGTTCTGAAGGTCTTGGAGGGTGTCTCGCTGGTCTGGGTGGGGTGTCTATTGATCTGTTGCTCCTGTGTGAAGTGTTGGGGCTGCGTTTGAGAGCGATGTCCTTTAGAGTCCGGGCAAAGGTGGGCACTGCTGCCTTGTAGAGGTGGACCTGGTCATAGAGGCTGTTCAAGTCCAGGGTGGAGTGGTGGGCCAGGAAAACATTTGGTTTTGAGGCACAGTCACGGGAGATGCTTGCGTTTACCCGCTGTATTGTAGCAGGGTGGAAGTCTTTTCGTGGTAGCAGGGTGGAGATAACCACTTGTGCATTGGGGAAAGTAGAAGAAGCTTTTTCAATCACTCCCTTCAGTGCTGTGGCCACCCTTTCCTGCTGTGCTCTCAGGTCGTTTGTGCCTGTGTGTATTATTATGTGGCTAGGTGAGCCTAGTTTGTCCTCAGACAGAAGGTCTAGGGCGCACTGGGTGTTTGGACACCAGAGTTTAGACACACTGTGTTTGGGAAAAAGTTTTTTTTCTTCTATAAATTTCCCATTTGAGTCCATAAGGAGAAAAATCTGTGTCTTGTGTTTGTCCTCAGTGGGTGTGGGGGGGTTGTCAGGAGGGCTATCAGGGTGGCTGACAGGGGGGGTGCTCAGGGGGGGTGAGAGCTGCTGGGCTTGGGGTTTTTCTTTTGTCTGTTCTGCTGTGATGTTGACTCTATGGTCAGGGTCTGGTGTGGACTGTTCTGCTGTGGTGTCGAGACTTTTGTCGGGTGATGAGGTGGGCTGTTCTGCTGGCTTCTCTGTGGGGATGGCCACCTCCCTAGTGGGTTGTTCTCTGTCACATGCCATCCCCCTCAACCTCTCCTCCAGCAGTCTGATCCTCTCCTCCATCCCCCTCTCCCTCTCCTCCAGCAGTCTGATCCTCTCCTCTAGTGCTCTGTTCTGCTCCTGCTCCTGCTTCTGCTCTTTCTCCAGTTGAAGTTGTCTCTTAACTGTCCAGAGTCCAGATGTGTCTCTCTCCACCTCCAGCTCTCCTGGTCTGGTTAAGGGGGTGTTGTTGTGCTGGACTGTTGTCTGGGTCTGTGCTGACTGGAGTGTAATCACCTGCTGTTCCAGCTCAACCTGCCTTACCTCCAGCTGGGTGAATTTATCCTTCATTTCAATGAGGGAGAAGTGCTCTGTACTGGGAGGTTGACTGTCTGCTGAGGGTTGCTCGTCTGTGGGGTTATATGATGAAGAGTTTTGGTCTGACCCGCTTGGGGTGGGGGTATCTTTATCAAGGGAGAGCTTCTCCTGCTGGGCTAATTCTTTGATTAGGTGAAAGTCCAGCTGAAACTGTTTGGGGTTGCCCTGTACCAATACTGTTCCAGACTTATATAGATTTATGTTAGCTGACTCCTCGTCCTCGTTGTCAAGTATCCTGAGTTTCCACCCCTCGTTAACCCCCCCTCTCTTAACAGAGGGGTAGTGTGCTAATATAGCACTGTGCCATGCCAGGGGATGGTTTGTGTGGAAGATAAGGTTGCTGATGTTCCCATTTTTGTAATAGTCAGCAAAAAGTGTCTCTTGATTTTCCATAAGGAGCTTCATTTTGTGCTCTTTTCTTGCCTTGTCATTCTTTACACTCCCAGGGTACTGTATTTTAATTACCTCTGAACAGCAGGAGGGAGCTTCTAAGGCCTCTCCATTTGGTTGGGGTAGACTATTCGACTCTCCTGCCATTGTTGGGCTAATGGTCTTTGACACCTCTCACTTGACACGTCAGTGCTAGTTGAAGCTGTATCAAGCTTGGCAATTATGTTTCATTCAATGCTTATAAAGTAATGTCATGTATTTTTCTTCTTGGCTTTTGGCAATAGAATATAGTTTCAGACTAAACATTACTCACTCAGTTCCAGGTTGGGTGGTGTTTTCAGGTTACTGTTGTTTTCCAGAGAATTTGCTGTGTAATAATCCTTGGTAGTTGTGAATCTTTCAGGTGATTCCGTAATTCCGTCCAAAATCAGGTTGTAGGTTTGAGTTTTGATTTGAATTTAGGGTTATGTTGTAGAGGGTAGCATCCTGTATGTGTTCCTGACAAAAAATCCAAGTTTAACTAACTCTAAATCTATATTTTTTAAAGAAAATGCTGAAAAATGCAGGAGCTCATCTGATCATGACCTCTCTCTCTCTCTCTCTCTCTCTCTCTCTCTCTCTCTCTCTCTCTCTCTCTCTCTCTCTCTCTCTCTCTCTCTCTCTCTCTCTCTCTCTCTCTCTCTCTCTCTCTCTCTCTCTCTCTCTCTCTCTCTCTCTCTCTCTCTCTCTCTCTGTCTCTCTCTCTCTCTCTCTCTCTCTCTCTCTCTCTCTCTCTCTCTCTCTCTCTCTCTCTGTCTCGCTCTCTATCTCTCTATCTCTCTCTTTCTCTCTATCTCTCTCTATCTCTCTCTATCTCTCTCTGTCTCTCTCTCTCTCTCTGTCTCTCTCTCTCTGTCTCCG
>NW_024061628.1:2500-69263 GCF_016432855.1 Salvelinus namaycush | reverse complement strand
ATAGCTTGTTACCTCCTATGACCAGAAGGGAATAGGAGGAAGAACTATTCCTTGATATTAGAAAAGACCCAAGCCGCTAACAACAACAACAACACAAGTCTGTAGATACACTTTCCTGCTTGTTGCAGCGCTGAGTGGAGAAGCGTATTTTATGGCTTATAAAAGTGTTGCATACAAAGTGTTGACAGTGCTGAGTAAGAACTTAAACATGAACTCTTTGCTGTACTCGTTGTCTCTCTCGTCATGGATTGAAACGTTTAAAAACAGCAGCTCTTTGCTGTATTCGTTGTCTCTCTCGTCATGGTTTGAAACGTTTAAAAACAGCAGCTCTTTGCTGTATTCGTTGTCTCTCTCGTCATGGATTGAAACGTTTAAAAACAGCAGCTCTTTGCTGTACTCGCTGCTCTCTCTCGTCATGGTTTGAAACGTTTAAAAACAGCAGCTCTTTGCTGTACGCGTTGCTCTCTCTCGTCATGGTTTGAAACGTTTAAAAACAGCAGCTCTTTGCTGTACTCGTTGCTCTCTCTCGTCATGGTTTGAAACGTTTAAAAACAGCAGCTCTTTGCTGTTTCGTTGTCTCTCTCTCGTCATGGTTTGAAACGTTTAAAAACAGCAGCCTTTGCTGTATTCGTTGTCTCTCTCTCGTCATGGTTTGAAACGTTTTAAAAACAGCAGCTGTTTGCTGTACTCGTTGTCTCTCTCTCGTCATGGTTTGAAACGTTTTAAAAACAGCAGCTTTTGCTGTACTCGTTGTCTCTCTCTCGTCATGGTTTGAAACGTTTAAAAACAGCAGCTCTTTGCTGTATTCGTTGTCTCTCTCGTCATGGTTTGAAACGTTTAAAAACAGCAGCTTGCTGTATTCGTTGTTCTCTCTCTGCTCCATGTTTGAAACGTTTAAAAACAGCAGCTCTTTGCTGTATTCGTTGTCTCTCTTTCTCGTCATGGTTTGAAACGTTTAAAAACAGCAGCTCTTTGCTGTATTCGTTGTCTTCTCTCGTCATGGTTTGAAACGTTTAAAAACAGCAGCTCTTTGCTGTACTCGTTTCTCTCTCTCGTCATGGTTTGAAACGTTTAAAAACGCAGCTCTTTGCTGTATTCGTTGTCTCTCTCTCGTCATGGTTTGAAACGTTTAAAAACAGCAGCTCTTTGCTGTATCGTTGTCTCTCCTCGTCATGGTTTGAAACGTTTAAAAACAGCAGCTCTTTGCTGTATTCGTTGTCTCTCTCTCGTCATGGTTTGAAACGTTTAAAAACAGCAGCTCTTTGCTGTATTCGTTGTCTCTCTTCGTCATGGTTTGAAACGTTTAAAAACAGCAGCTCTTTGCTGTATTCGTTGTCTCTCTCTCGTATGGTTTGAACGTTTAAAAACAGCAGCTGTTGCTGTACTCGTTGTCTCTCTCTCGTCATGGTTTGAAACGTTTAAAAACAGCAGCTTTTGTGTTCGTACTCGTTGTCTCTCTCTCGTCATGGTTTGAAACGTTTAAAAACAGCAGCTCTTTGCTGTATTCGTGTCTCTCTTCTCGTCATGGTTTGAAACGTTTAAAAACAGCAGCTCTTTGCTGTATTGTTGTCTTCTTCTCGTCATGGTTGAAACGTTTAAAAACAGCAGCTCTTTTGCTGTATGCTGTCTCTCTCTCGTCATGGTTTGAACGTTTAAAAACAGCAGCTCTTTGCTGTATCGTTGTCTCTCTCTCGTCATGGTTTGAAACGTTTAAAAACAGCAGCTCTTTGCTGTATTCGTTGTCTCTCTCTCGTCATGGTTTGAAACGTTTAAAAACAGCAGCTCTTTGCTGTACTCGTTGTCTCTCTCTCGTCATGGTTTGAAACGTTTAAAAACAGCAGCTCTTTGCTGTACTCGTTGTCTCTCTCTCGTCATGGTTTGAAACGTTTAAAAACAGCAGCTGTTTTGCTGTACTCGTTGTCTCTCTCTCGTCATGGTTTGAAACGTTTAAAAACAGCAGCTGTTTGCTGTACTCGTTGTCTCTCTCTCGTCATGGTTTGAAACGTTTAAAAACAGCAGCTCTTTGCTGTACTCGTTGTCTCTCTCTCGTCATGGTTTGAAACGTTTAAAAACAGCAGCTCTTTGCTGTATTCGTTGTCTCTCTCTCGTCATGGTTTGAAACGTTTTTTAAAACAGCAGCCTTTTGCTGTATTCGTTGTCTCTCTCGTCATGGTTTGAAACGTTTTAAAAACAGCAGCTTCTTTGTGTATTCGTGTTCTCTCTCGTCTCATGGTTTGAAACGTTTAAAAACAGCAGCTCTTTGCTGTACTCGCTCTCTTCGTCTTCATGGTTTGAAACGTTTAAAAACAGCAGCTCTTTGCTGTACTCGTTGTCTTCTCTCCTGTCATGGTTTGAAAGTTTAAAAACAGCAGCTCTTTGCTGTACTCGTTTGTCTCTCTCTCGTCATGGTTTGAAACGTTTAAAAACAGCAGCTCTTTGCTGTATTCGTTGTCTCTCTCTCTCGTCATGGTTTGAAACGTGTTTAAAAAACAGCAGCTCTTTGCTGTTACTCGTTGTCTTCTCTCGTCATGGTTTGAAAACGTTTAAAAACAGCAGCTCTTTGCGTACTCGTTGTCTCTCTCGTCATGGTTTGAAACGTTTAAAAACAGCAGCTCTTTGCTGTACTCGTTGTCTCTCTCGTCATGGTTGAAACGTTTAAAAACAGCAGCTCTTTGCTGTATTCGTTGTCTCTCTCTCGTCATGGTTTGAAAACGTTTAAAAACAGCAGCCTTTGCGTATTCGTTGTCTCTCTCTCGTCATGGTTTGAAACGTTTAAAAACAGCAGCTCTTGTGCTGTATTCGGTGTCTCTCTCGTCATGGTTTGAAACGTTTAAAAACAGCAGCTCTTTGCTGTACTCGTTGTCTCTCTCCGTCATGGTTTGAAACGTTTAAAACAGCAGCTCTTTGCTGTACTCGTTGTCTCTCTCTCGTCATGGTTTGAAACGTTAAAAACAGCAGCTCTTTGCTGTATTCGTTGTCTCTCTCTCGTCATGGTTTGAAACGTTTAAAAACAGCAGCTCTGCTGTACTCGTTCTCTCTCTCGTTCATGGTTTGAAAACGTTTAAAAACAGCAGCTCTTTGCTGTATTCGTTGTCTCTCTCGTCATGGTTTGAAACGTTTAAAAACAGCAGCTCTTTGCTGTACTCGTTGTCTCTCTCTCGTCATGGTTTGAAACGTTTAAAAACAGCAGCTCTTTGCTGTACTCGTTGTCTCTCTCTCGTCATGGTTTGAAACGTTTAAAAACAGCAGCTCTTTGCTGTACTCGTTGTCTCTCTCGTCATGGTTTGAAACGTTTAAAAACAGCAGCTCTTTGCTGTACTCGTTGTCTCTCTCGTCATGGTTTGAAACGTTTAAAAACAGCAGCTCTTTGCTGTATTCGTTGTCTCTCTCGTCATGGTTTGAAACGTTTAAAAACAGCAGCTCTTTGCTGTACTCGTTGTCTCTCTCGTCATGGTTTGAAACGTTTAAAAACAGCAGCTTTTGCTGTATTCGTTGTCTCTCTCGTCATGGTTTGAAACGTTTAAAAACAGCAGCTCTTTGCCGTATTCGTGTCTCTCTCTCGTCATGGTTTGAAACGTTTAAAAACAGCAGCTCTTTGCTGTATTCGTTGTCTCTCTCTGTCATGGTTTGAAACGTTTTAAAAACAGCAGCTCTTGCTGTATTCGTGTCTCTCTCGTCATGGTTTGAAACGTTTTTAAAAACAGCAGTTTTGCTGTATTTGTTGTCTCTCTCTCGTCATGGTTTGAAACGTTAAAAACAGCAGCTCTTGTGTATTCGTTGTCTCTCTCTCGTCATGGTTTGGAAACGTTTTAAAACAGCAGCTCTTTGCTGTACTACTCGTTGTCTCTCTCTCGTCATGGTTTGACGTTTAAAAACAGCAGCTCTTTGCTGTATTCGTTGTCTCTCGTCATGGTTTGAAACGTTTAAAAACAGCAGCTCTTTGCTGTATTCGTTCTCTCTCTCGTCATGGTTTGAAACGTTTAAAAACAGCAGCTCTTTGCTGTATTCGTTGTCTCTCTCTCGTCATGGTTTGAAACGTTTAAAAACAGCAGCTCTTTGCTGTATTCGTTGTCTCTCTCTCGTCATGGTTTGAAACGTTTAAAAACAGCAGCTCTTTGCTGTATTCGTTGTCTCTCTCTCGTCATGGTTTGAAACGTTTAAAAACAGCAGCTCTTGCTGTACTCGTTGTCTCTCTCGTCATGGTTTGAAACGTTTAAAAACAGCAGCTCTTTGCTGTATTCGTTGTCTCTCTCTCGTCATGGTTTGAAACGTTTAAAAACAGCAGCTCTTTGCTGTATTCGTTGTCTCTCTCTCGTCATGGTTTGAAACGTTTAAAAACAGCAGCTCTTTGCTGTACTCGTCTCTCTCTCGTCATGGTTTGAAACGTTTAAAAACAGCAGCTCTTTGCTGTACGTTTGTCTCTCTCTCGTCATGGTTTGAAACGTTTAAAAACAGCAGCTCTTTGCTGTACTCGTTGTCTCTCTGTCATGGTTTGAAACGTTTAAAAACAGCAGTCTTTGCTGTATTCGTTGTCTCTCTCTCGTCATGGTTTGAAACGTTTAAAAACAGCAGCTCTTTGCTGTATTCGTTGTCTCTCTCTCGTCATGGTTTGAAACGTTTAAAAACAGCAGCTCTTTGCGTGTATCGTTGTTCTCTCTCGTCATGGTTTGAAACGTTTAAAAAACAGCAGCTCTTTGCTGTACTCGTTGTCTCTCTCGTCATGGTTTGAACGTTAAAAACAGCAGCTCTTTGCTGTACTCGTTGTCTCTCTCGCAGTGGTTTGAAACGTTTAAAAACAGCAGCTTTGCTGTAGTTGTTCTCTCCTCTCGTCCTGGTTTGAAAAGTTTAAAACAGCAGCTTTGCTGTACTCGTGTCCTCTTCGTCATGGTTTGAAACGTTTAAAAACAGCAGCTCTTTGCTGTATTCGTTGTCTCTCTCTCGTCATGGTTTGAAACGTTTAAAAACAGCAGCTCTTTGCTGTACTCGTCTCTCTCTCGTCATGGTTTGAAACGTTTAAAAACAGCAGCTCTTTGCTGTATTCGTTGTCTCTCTCTCGTCATGGTTTGAAACGTTTAAAAACAGCAGCTCTTTGCTGTATTCGTCTCTCTCTCGTCATGGTTTGAAACGTTTAAAAACAGAGCTCTTTGCTGTATTCGTTGTCTCTCTCTCGTCATGTTTGAAACGTTTAAAAACAGCAGCTCTTTGCTGGACTCGTCTCTCTCTCGTCATGGTTTGAAACGTTTACAAAACAGCAGCTCTTGCTGTATTCGTTGTCTCTCTCTCGTCATGGTTTGAAACGTTAAAAACAGCAGCTCTTTGCTGTATTCGTTGTCTCTTCGTCCTTGGGTTGAAACGTTTAAAAACAGCAGCTCTTGCTGTACTCGTTGTCTCTCTCTCGTCATGTTGAAACGTTTAAAAACAGCAGCTCTTTGCTGTATTGTTCTCTCTCTCGTCATGGTTTGAAACGTTTAAAACAGCAGCTTCTTGCTGTACTCGTGTCTCTCTCTCGTCATGGTTTGAAACGTTTAAAAACAGCAGCTCTTTGCTGTACTCGTTGCTCTCTTTCTCGTCATGGTTGAAACGTTTAAAAAGAGCAGCTCTTTGCTGTATTCGTTGTCTCTCTCGTCATGGTTTGAAACGTTTAAAAACAGCAGCCTCTTGACTGTACTCTGTGTCTCTCTCTCGTCATGGTTTGAAACGTTTAAAAACAGCCGCTCTTTGCTGTATCGTTCTTCTCTCTCGTCATGGTTTGAAAGTTTAAAAACAGCAGTCTCTTTGCTGTTACTCGTTGCTCTCTCTCGTCATGGTTTAAACGTTTAAAAAACGCAGCTCTTTGCTGTATCGTTGTCTCTTTCTCGTCATGGTTTGAAACGTTTAAAAACAGCAGCTCTTTGCTGTATTCGGTGTCTCTCTCTGTCATGGTTTGGAACGTTTAAAAACAGCAGCTCTTTGCTGATTCGTTGTCTCTCTCTCGTCATGGGTTGAAAGTTTAAAAACAGCAGCTCTTTGCTGTATTCGTTGTCTCTCGTCATGGTTTGAAACGTTTAAAAACCGCACTCTTTGCTGTATTCGTTCTCTCTTCGTCATGGTTTGAAACGTTTAAAAACAGCAGCTCTTTGCTGTATTCGTTGTCTTCGTCATGGTTTGAAACGTTTAAAAACAGCAGCTCTTTGCTGTATCGTTGTCTCTCTCGTCATGGTTTGAAACGTTTAAAAACAGCAGCTCTTTGCTGTATTCGTTGTCTCTCTTCGTATGGTTTGAAACCGTTTAAAAACAGCAGCTCTTTGGCTGTATTCGTTGTTCTCTCTTCGTCATAGGTTTGAAAACGTTTAAAAACAGCAGCTCTTTGTGTATCGTTGTCTCTCTCGTCATGGTTTGAAACGTTTAAAAACAGCAGCTCTTTGCTGTATCGTTGTCTCTTCGCTCGTCATGGTTTGAAAACGTTTAAAAACAGCAGCTCTTTGCTGTACTCGTCTCTCTCTCGTCATGGTTTGAAACGTTTAAAAACAGCAGCTCTTTGCTGTATTCGTGTCTCTCTCTCGGCATGGTTTGAAACGTTTAAAAACAGCAGCTCTTTGCTTGTACCGTTGCTCTCTCTCGTATGGTTTGAAACGTTTAAAAACAGCCGCTCTTTGCTGTATTCGTCCTCTTTCTCGTCATGGTTTGAAACGTTTATAAAACCAGCAGCTCTCTGCTGTACTCGTTGTCTCTTCTCGTCATGGTTTGAAACGTTTTAAAAACAGCAGCTCTTCTGCTGTACTCGTTGTCTCTCTCGTCATGGTTTAAAAAACAGCAGCTCTTTGCTGTATTCGTTGTCTCTCTCTCGTCATGGTTTTGAAAACGTTTAAAAACAGCAGCTCTTTGCTGTAATTCGTGTCTCTCTCTCGTCATGGTTTGAAACGTTTAAAAACAGCAGCTCGTTTGCGTATTCGGTTGTCTCTCCTGTTCCAGGTGTTTGAAACGTTAAAAACAGCAGCTCTTTGCTGTATTCGTCTCTCTCTCGTCATGGTTTGAAACGTTTAAAACAGCAGCTCTTTGCTGTATTCGTTGTCTCTCTCTCGTCATGGTTTGAAACGTTTAAAACAGCAGCTCTTTGCTGTATTCGTTGTCTCTCTCGTCATGGTTTGAAACGTTTAAAAACAGCAGCTCTTTGCTGTATCGTGTCTCTCTCTCGTCATGGTTTGAAACGTTTAAAAACAGCAGCTCTTTGCTGTATTCGTTGTCTCTCTCGTCATGGTTTGAAACGTTTAAAAACAGCAGCTCTTGCTGTACTCGTTCTCTCTCTCTCGTCATGGTTTGAAACGTTTTAAAACAGCAGCTCTTGCTGTACTCGTTGTCTCTCTCTCGTCATGGTTTGAAACGTTTAAAAACAGCAGCTCTTTGCTGTATTCGTTCTCTCTCGTCATGGTTTGAAACGTTTAAAAACAGCAGCTCTTTAATGTACTCGTTGCTCTCTCTCGTCATGGTTTGAAACGTTTAAAAAACAGCAGCTCTTTGCTGTTTCGTTCTCTTCTTCTCGTCATGGTTTGAAAACATTTTAAAACAGCAGCTCTTTGCTGTATTTCGTTGTCTCCTCTCTCGTCATGGTTTGAAACGTTTAAAAACAGCAGCTCTTTGCTGTATTCGTTCTCTCTCTCGTCATGGTTTGAAACGTTTAAAAACAGCAGCTCTTTGCTGTATTCGTTGTCTCTCTCTCGTCATGGTTTGAAACGTTTAAAAACAGCAGCTCTTTGCTGTACTCGTTGTCTCTCTCGTCATGGTTTGAAACGTTTAAAAACAGCAGCTCTTTGCTGTACTCGTTGTCTCTCTCTCGTCATGGTTTGAAACGTTTAAAAACAGCAGCTCTTTGCTGTATTCGTTGTCTCTCTCTCGTCATGGTTTGAAACGTTTAAAAACAGCAGCTCTTTGCTGTACTCGTTGTCTCTCTCTCGTCATGGTTTGAAACGTTTAAAAACAGCAGCTCTTTGCTGTACTCGTTGTCTCTCTCTCGTCATGGTTTGAAACGTTTAAAAACAGCAGCTCTTTGCTGTACTCGTTGTCTCTCTCGTCATGGTTTGAAACGTTTAAAAACAGCAGCTCTTTGCTGTACTTCGTTGTCTCTCTCGTCATGGTTTGAATTTTTTTTTTTTCAAAAACAGTTACCAGCCTCTTTGCTGGCTAGTTCTCTCTCGTCATGGTTTGAAACGTTTAAAAACAGCAGCTCTTTGCTGTACTCGTTGTCTCTCTCTCGTCATGGTTTGAAACGTTTAAAAACAGCAGCTCTTTGCTGTACTCGTTGTCTCTCTCTCGTCATGGTTTGAAACGTTTAAAAACAGCAGCTCTTTGCTGTATTCGTTGTCTCTCTCGTCATGGTTTGAAACGTTTAAAAACAGCAGCTCTTTGCTGTATTCGTTGTCTCTCTCTCGTCATGGTTTGAAACGTTTAAAAACAGCAGCTCTTTAATGTACTCGTTGTCTCTCTCTCGTCATGGTTTGAAACGTTTAAAAACAGCAGCTCTTTGCTGTATTCGTTCTCTCTCTCGTCATGGTTTGAAACGTTTAAAAACAGCAGCTCTTTGCTGTACTCGTCTCTCTCTCGTCATGGTTTGAAACGTTTAAAAACAGCAGCTCTTTGCTGTATTCGTTGTCTCTCTCGTCATGGTTTGAAATGTTTTGAAATCTCACAGTAGCTTTCTTTATGCTGCTACGTTACTGCAGACACGGTCATCTGATTGGCCAGCGGTGGCATAGTTCACTTGATTTCCTATCCAGGCTCACCGGGAAGGCAGTGTTTGTACCCTCAGACAAATGAAATGGTAACAGTTTCCCTACCCGGCCGGCGCGCAGGGCAACACAAAGCTTTATCGTCAACTAGAAATACCTTGGAGATGGACAAGTCGATCGATCAGTTGGTCAGAATACTGCTGGGACAAAAAGGGGAGGGGTCAGAATACTGCTGGGACAAAAAGGGGAGGGGTCAGAATACTGCTGGGACAAAAAGGGGAGGGGTCAGAATACTGCTGGGACAAAAAGGGGAGGGGTCAGAATACTGCTGGGACAAAAAGGGGAGGGGTCAGAATACTGCTGGACAAAAAGGGGAGGGGTCAGAATACTGCTGGGACAAAAAGGGGAGGGGTCAGAATACTGCTGGGACAAAAAGGGGAGGGGGTCAGAATACTGCTGGGACAAAAAGGGGAGGGGTCAGAATACTGCTGGGACAAAAAGGGGAGGGGTCAGAATACTGCTGGGACAAAAAGGGGAGGGGTCAGAATACTGCTGGGACAAAAAGGGGAGGTCAACAGGAGTGATGAAGTTAGGAACTGAGGAAGAGGGACAATTACAGTGCTATACAGTGAACCAAATGAAATGTTATTGGACTAACAATGAAATGCTTACTTACAGCGCCTTTTCCAATAATGTGGAGTTAAAAATAAGATAAAAATAATAATGATTCACGAGGAATAAAAAACAAAGTGAATAACGAATAAAAATAAAGAGTAAAATAACATGTCTATATACAGTACAGGGAGTACCAGTACTGAGTCAATGTGCAGGTGTACGAGGTAACTGAGGTAGCCATGTACTGAGGTAGCCATGTACCCCCGGTAGGGGTAAACTGACTAGGCAGAGAGAGAAGATTGGTGGAGCGAGAAAGGGAGAAGGAGAATGATGAAAGAAAAGGATGCCCTCCATCACAAACATTTTGATTTGAGCTAGAGGAAGAGGAAGATGAGGTGGAGGAGAACATCAAACGTGAGCTGAAGAGCAGGAACGTCCCCAGCTACCTCTGGTAGACCGAGAGAAGGAAATATGGAAACAGATGGAGGGAGACGTTAGAGAGCTCTACATACTGGTTTCATACAGAAGAGCCTATGAGTGAGTGAGTGAGTGAGAGATGAAAAGGAGGAGTTTACTCACTGGGCTCACAGCACACTGTGACTCGCAGCTTCATGCAGGGCAGCGGGGAGCTTTCCCCTGTAGGCAATGCTGGAGAGAGAGAGAGAGAGAGAGAGAGAGAGAGAGAGAGAGAGAGAGAGAGAGAGAGAGAGAGACCGAGACAGCGAGAGAGACAGAGACAGAGAGAGAGAGAGATTGCCTTGTCACAGTAAAGGTATGTGTGAGGTGTTGGGAGTTGGAGATTTTCAACCCTTCATGCATTTGACAATAATCTAGAATGTGTCACCATATGACATCACCCTTCACCAACCAGCAGAACTCAGCTGGACGGCATTCAGTTAGTATGAAAGAAACCACAGAAAAGGTTTTCCATTTGGAAACTCCAGCAGACAGCAACCACTACAGGGGTCAAATGGGACTGACACAATGGATTGTGTCAGAGTTAAGCGACAGAAACACGGTCACTATCTGGTCGTCTGGAGCTCAGTTGCATGACGCTTGCAGGACAGTGGGCTTGATTCCCGGGACCAGCCCGATGTAAAATGTATGTACACATGACTACGTCACTTCAGATAAGAGTCTTCTAAATGGCATATATTATATTAAGGAGGATGCTAACTTATACTTTCAAGTTCAAACAGCCACCTCTAATCTTAACCCTCAACGTAACCGAACAAAAGCTTGTCTACTTGCTCGTCAGTTCTGAGAATGCTGTTCCTTCTAGCAATGCCATCTAGTGACTATAGATCACTGGGCTGATTGACGCGGATGCTATGTGAGCTGTCAGTGTGGATCACGATAAGAGACAGACTGAAACAGCTAATACTATTAGCGGCTCTAATACTATTGCCGTGTCCCCAGTCTAAAACCATTATACTGTCCCTATGGCCTGGCCCTTTCACCCAGCCAGACGTTTGGACAAACTTCAAGCGTTATCTTTGATGTGGACAATACACACACGAGGAGGCTATTGTTGTGTTCTCCAGCCCTGCGCAGCCACAATGGCCCAGTGCTGTGTGTGTGTGTGTCTGTCTCTCATGCCCTGACAATGCTCCATTGTCCAGCAGACCGCAATAGTAATTTATGTAAAGATTCTTTCCCTCCGTCTCTCATCCATTATTTTCCTCGCCCTTTTCCCTCGCTGTTGTTGCTCCCCCTTTCTACCTCCCTGTGGATTCCACTCATCCCCCCTCTCTCTCCTCCTCCCTTCCTGTACTGTCAGACTCTCCCCTCTTTCATTCCACGCTTCTCTTCCTCCGGCTGCTTTAAAAGCCTTTCTTTTCCCCTCTGTTTTTCTTGTTTCCCGCCCCCCCCCCTCCCCCTCTTTTGGTTGGACAGTGACCAGAAGTTGTAAAAACAGTAAAACTCATTTTACGGCCACAAACCTCCTCCTCTCCAATGTGTCAACTAATTATATTTTTGTTTTCTCATGATTTGCTTGGGTCGAATTGTGTTGCTGTCCTGGGGCTCTGTGAGGTGTGTTTGTGAACAGAGCCCTAGGACCAGCTTGCTTAGGGGACTCTTCTCCAGGTTCATCTCTCTGTAGGTGATTGCTTTGTTATGGAACGTTTGGGAATCGCTTCCTTTTAGGTGGTTGTATAATTTAACGGCTCTTTCCTGGATTTTGATAATTAGCGGGTATTGGCCTAATTCTGCTCTGTATGCATTATTTGGTGTTTTACGGACAATAGTTTTGCAGAATTCTGCATGCAGAGTCTTAATTTGGTGTTTGTCCCATTTTGTGAATTCTTGGTTGGTGAGCGGACCCCAGACTTCACAACCATAAAGGGCAATGGGTTCTATAACTGATTCAAGTATTTTTAGCCAGGTCCTAATTAGTATGTTGAATTGGATGTTCCTTTTGATAACATAGAAGGCCCTTGTTGGCTTGTCTCGCAGATCGTTCACAGCTTTGTGGAAGTTACCTGTGGCGCTGATGTTTAGGCCGAGGTATGTATCGTTTTTTGTGTGCTCTAGGGCAATTGTGTCTAGATGGAATTTGTTTTTGTGGTCCTGGCAACTGGACCTTTTTAGAAAAAAAACCCCCCATTATTTTTGTCTTACTGAGATTTACTGTCAGGGCCCAGGTCTGGCAGAATCTGTGCAGAATATCTAGGTGCTGCTGTAGGCCCTCCTTGGTTGGTGACAGAAGCACCAGATCAGCAAACAGTAGACATCGCTCCCTGCCCTCTACCTTCTCTGCCTCCCTTGCTCCCCCCTCCCTCCTCCAGTGTTTGGCGATAAATGAGAGAGGAAGACAGAAATAGGAAGTAGTGGGAAAAGAGGAAACCCAAGTTATCACACAGATTGACTTATACACACACACACACCCATCTACTCACAGCTGTAGTAGTAGTGGTGTCCGGGGAGGAACTCGAAGCCCAGAGAGAAGGGGGTGAAGCGCTGGATCTTCTCTGAGAAGCGGACAGGGCCGAAGGGGGCATGGGGGCTGTTACACTCCCACCTCTTGATGGCCCCCTGGGTCTCCACACAGCCCCTGAACCCCCCCTCAGCCACCAGGTACAGGGCCAGGCTGTCTGGTGGGGCCTGGGGGTAGGCCTCCTCACTGGGGGGAGACGGGTGAGGGTAGTGGGGGCAGTAGATATCCAGGTAGTCATTCAGATTCACCTGGATGGACAGATCCCCTCCCGTCAACCTGAGACAGAAGGAAAGGGAGAGACAGAAGAAGAGGGAGAGAGAGAGACAGAAGAAGAGGGAGAGAGAGAGACAGAAGAAGAGGGAGAGAGAGAGACAGAAGGAAAGAGAGAGAGAGACAGAAGGAAAGAGAGAGAGAGACAGAAGGAAAGAGAGAGAGAGACAGAAGGAAAGAGAGAGACAGAAGGAAAGAGAGAGACAGAAGGAAAGGGAGAGACAGAAGGAAAGGGAGAGAGAGACAGAAGGAAAGGGAGAGAGAGACAGAAGGAAAGGGAGAGAGAGACAGAAGGAAAGGGAGAGAGAGACAGAAGGAAAGGGAGAGAGAGACAGAAGGAAAGGGAGAGAGAGACAGAAGGAAAGGGAGAGAGAGACAGAAGGAAAGGGAGAGAGAGACAGAAGGAAAGGGAGAGAGAGACAGAAGGAAAGGGAGAGAGAGACAGAAGGAAAGGGAGAGAGAGACAGAAGGAAAGGGAGAGAGAGAAAAGGAAAGGGAGAGAGAGACAGAAGGAAAGGGAGAGAGAGACAGAAGGAAAGGGAGAGAAGGATAGAGGAAAAGAGATTAAGCATCAACATTCCACAATAACGATCAGACACAGTAAAATACAATGCTGTTAGTCTGAGAGAAAGAGAGACGGATGGAGAGAAGAGCTGGATGGTTGATAGATAGTCTAAATAACTGTGGGCCTGGAGGAGAGATGGAGAGACAAGAAAGATGGATAGATCATCAATATTCCACAACGATTACAAGGTGATAAAGCAACATAATGTAGAGCCACCTTTATTACTTGTTTTGGTGTCTGATACTTTGTAATAACATAGCTGGGAGCAGTACCAGGAACAACAACCGAGAGCGAGCGAGCGAGCGAGAGAGAGAGAGCGAGAGAGAGAGCGAGAGAGAGAGCGAGAGAGAGAGAGAGCGAGAGAGAGAGCGAGAGAGAGAGCGAGAGAGAGAGAGAGAGAGAGAGCGAGAGAGAGCGAGAGAGAGAGAGAGAGAGAACGAGAGAGGCCCAACAATGCTAATTAAGGAGAAAAAGGGAGTCAGAAGAGTACAATGTGGACTTGACTCTGACACACACTAGAGCCTCCAGTCAAGGCTGGCTGGTTCTGGGCATAACAACATGGGGCCAGACATGAGCAGTACGGTGTCGAAGGGCCTTAGTGAATTGAGGAGACGCACCCTAATCTAACAGTTCTCCACTAGCGGAGAGAGAAGCAGCATATCTAACAGTCCTCCACTAGTGGAGAGAGAAGCAGCATATCTAACAGTCCTCCCTCCACTAGCGGAGAGAGAAGCAGCATATCTAACAGTCCTCCCTCCACTAGCGGAGAGAGAAGCAGCATATCTAACAGTCCTCCCTCCACTAGCGGAGAGAGAAGCAGCATATCCAACAGTCCTCCACTAGCGGAGAGAGAAGCAGCATATCCAACAGTCCTCCCTCCACTAGCGGAGAGAGAAGCAGCATATCCAACAGTCCTCCCTCCACTAGCGGAGAGAGAAGCAGCATATCTAACAGTCCTCCCTCCACTAGCGGAGAGAGAAGCAGCATATCTAACAGTCCTCCCTCCACTAGCGGAGAGAGAAGCAGCATATCCAACAGTCCTCCACTAGCGGAGAGAGAAGCAGCATATCCAACAGTCCTCCACTAGCGGAGAGAGAAGCAGCATATCTAACAGTCCTCCACTAGCGGAGAGAGAAGCAGCATATCCAACAGTCCTCCACTAGCGGAGAGAGAAGCAGCACATCTAACAGTCCTCCACTAGCGGAGAGAGAAGCAGCATATCTAACAGTTCTCCACTAGCGGAGAGAGAAGCAGCATATCTAACAGTCCTCCACTAGCGGAGAGAGAAGCAGCATATCCAACAGTCCTCCACTAGCGGAGAGAGAAGCAGCATATCCAACAGTCCTCCACTAGCGGAGAGAGAAGCAGCATATCCAACAGTCCTCCACTAGCAGAGAGAGAAGCAGCATATCTAACAGTCCTCCACTAGCAGAGAGAGAAGCAGCATATCTAACAGTCCTCCACTAGCAGAGAGAGAAGCAGCATATCTAACAGTCCTCCACTAGCAGAGAGAGAAGCAGCATATCTAACAGTCCTCCACTAGCAGAGAGAGAAGCAGCATATCCAACAGTCCTCCACTAGCGGAGAGAGAAGCAGCATATCCAACAGTCCTCCATTAGCGGAGAGAGAAGCAGCATATCCAACAGTCCTCCACTAGCGGAGAGAGAAGCAGCATATCCAACAGTCCTCCACTAGCGGAGAGAGAAGCAGCATATCCAACAGTCCTCCACTAGCGGAGAGAGAAGCAGAATATCCAACAGTCCTCCACTAGCGGAGAGAGAAGCAGCATATCTAACAGTCCTCCACTAGCGGAGAGAGAAGCAGCATATCTAACAGTCCTCCACTAGCGGAGAGAGAAGCAGCATATCTAACAGTCCTCCACTAGCGGAGAGAGAAGCAGCATATCTAACAGTCCTCCACTAGCGGAGAGAGAAGCAGCATATCTAACAGTCCTCCACTAGCGGAGAGAGAAGCAGCATATCCAACAGTCCTCCACTAGTGGAGAGAGAAGCAGCATATCCAACAGTCCTCCACTAGCGGAGAGAGAAGCAGCACATCTAACAGTCCTCCACTAGCGGAGAGAGAAGCAGCATATCTAACAGTCCTTCACTAGTGGAGAGAGAAGCAGCATATGTAACAGTCCTCCACTAGCGGAGAGAGAAGCAGCATATCCAACAGTCCTCCACTAGTGGAGAAAGAAGCAGCATATGTAACAGTCCTCCACTAGTGGAGAGAGAAGCAGCATATGTAACAGTCCTCCACTAGCGGAGAGAGAAGCAGCATATCCAACAGTCCTCCACTAGTGGAGAGAGAAGCAGCATATGTAACAGTCCTCCACTAGCGGAGAGAGAAGCAGCATATCCAACAGTCCTCCACTAGTGGAGAGAGAAGCAGCATATGTAACAGTCCTCCACTAGTGGAGAGAGAAGCAGCATATGTAACAGTCCTCCACTAGCGGAGAGAGAAACAGCATATGTAACAGTCCTCCACTAGCGGAGAGAGAAGCAGCATATGTAACAGTCCTCCACTAGCGGAGAGAGAAGCAGCATATCTAACAGTCCTCCACTAGCGGAGAGAAAAGCAGCATATCTAACAGTCCTCCACTAGCGGAGAGAGAAGCAGCATATCCAACAGTCCTCCACTAGTGGAGAGAGAAGCAGCATATCCAACAGTCCTCCACTAGCGGAGAGAGAAGCAGCACATCTAACAGTCCTCCACTAGCGGAGAGAGAAGCAGCATATCTAACAGTCCTCCACTAGTGGAGAGAGAAGCAGCATATGTAACAGTCCTCCACTAGCGGAGAGAGAAGCAGCATATGTAACAGTCCTCCACTAGTGGAGAGAGAAGCAGCATATGTAACAGTCCTCCACTAGCGGAGAGAGAAGCAGCATATCCAACAGTCCTCCACTAGCGGAGAGAGAAGCAGCATATCCAACAGTCCTCCACTAGTGGAGAGAGAAGCAGCATATGTAACAGTCCTCCACTAGTGGAGAGAGAAGCAGCATATGTAACAGTCCTCCACTAGCGGAGAGAGAAGCAGCATATCCAACAGTCCTCCACTAGTGGAGAGAGAAGCAGCATATCTAACAGTCCTCCCTCCACTAGCGGAGAGAGAAGCAGCATATGTAACAGTCCTCCACTAGCGGAGAGAGAAGCAGCATATCCAACAGTCCTCCACTAGTGGAGAGAGAAGCAGCATATGTAACAGTCCTCCACTAGTGGAGAGAGAAGCAGCATATGTAACAGTCCTCCACTAGTGGAGAGAGAAGCAGCATATCTAACAGTCCTCCACTAGCGGAGAGAGAAGCAGCATATCTAACAGTCCTCCACTAGCGGAGAGAGAAGCAGCATATGTAACAGTCCTCCACTAGCGGAGAGAGAAGCAGCATATGTAACAGTCCTCCACTAGTGGAGAGAGAAGCAGCATATCTAACAGTCCTCCCTCCACTAGCGGAGAGAAAAGCAGCATACCCAACAGTCCTCCACTAGCGGAGAACAGTTAGATATGCTCCTAACATACAGTATGTCCACCAGTCTGCAGAATATTAATCCTTAAGAGTGTAGTGATGGTGGAAGGTGGCCGAGCTACAGCAGTGTTTGTCAGACCATGAGACATCCCCAACATCTGTCTTCTCACAAAAACGTGTAGCGTCTGAACGGTTTGGGCTACAAACTACTTCACTCTATGGAAAGGAGAGGCTCTCACAAAGACTATGGTGTTCTCCATTTTGCGCTACGACCCCCACAAGTGTCAAGGGACTGGAAGGACAAAGTTTGTGGAACCCTGGCCTATAGTAGTAAATGCCAAATACAATATTTTATAAAATATATATATTTTTTGGGGGGGATACCTAAAGGGACAGAGAGAGAAAGAGAAAAGAGGTAGATATGTAGAGCAGTGATAGTCAATGTGAGAAAGAGCGAGGGATGAAGAATAGAAAGCCAGAGACGGAAGGAAGTAAGGAGAAGTATGAGGGGGAAGAGTGTATAAAGAGATGTAGAATGGCATGACATAAGGAGAAAGAGGTGACGATGGACAAAGTGAGAGGCTCATGAGAATAAGAAAGACAGGAAAAAGAGAGAAAGTCAGTTAAAGTCAGAGGATGAGTGGAGGAGATGAGTGGAGGAGATGAGTGGAGGAGAAAAGATAGACAAAAGAGTTGAGTTTTAATTAGTGACCCAGGAGAGTCTGGCTGTAGACAGAGGAGAGAGAGACGGAGAGCTTCTGTGAGTGTAATGTTTACGGTTCTTTTTTTAAAGTGTGTATCATCTACTTCACTTGCTTTGGCAATGTAAACATATGTTTCCCATGACAATAAAACCCCTTGAATAGAATATGAGAAAGAGATCAAGAATGAGCGAGGTACAGTAGAGAGAGCATGAGGTTGCGAAAGAGAGAGGAGATGGACTTTAATTGGTCTCCACTCCACACTGAGCACGAGGGGGGTGAGGGGGGCAGAGAAAGAAAGAGGGAGAAAAAGAGAAATAAAAGACAGGATGTGTGTCTCGGGCGGCAAGTTCAGGTCCGTCAGTGGGAGTCTTTATAGGGGAGCGACAGAGCGAGGGAGGGGAGGGAGAGAGGACAAGTGCAAGGAGTCAGTGGAGGGGGAAAAGGAGAAAGAATAGCATGGAGAGAGAGAGAGAGAGGGGGGGTCTCAAGTTAAGTGGGTGGACAGAGAAAAGAGCCCCAAAATGACTGGGCATCAGAAAGAGAGAGAACAGAGGAAATTAAATGAACACAGAGAGAGGACACAAAGAGGAGAGAGTAAGAAGGATTAACGGAGAGAGAGAGAGAGAGAGAGAGAGAGAGAGAGAGAGAGAGAGAGGACAGAAAATGGTTACGTGTGAGCAGTATGTGTTTTAGGAAGGATTTCCATTTCCCATGTGTAATACTGCCCCCATATCCAGTCAAAAGCCTAGGTCACTGATCACCCACCCTGGTTGCAGCGAGCTGCAGGGTGTGCAGACTTTAGTTCCAGCCTAGTATTCACACACCTGGTTTAACTAATAAAGGACTTAGATGATTAGTTGATTGGTTGAAACAGGTGAGCTGGAGCTGGGTTGGGGAAAACTGCATGCTAAAAGTGGACCAATATATTTGAAACATGTCAGAAAACCTAGTTAGCAGAGAGGTGCCGTAGGCCTCGACACACAGTTAGTAGAGAGGTGCCGTAGTCCTCGACTTCAACACTGTTAGCAGAGAGGTGCCGTAGACTTCAACACTGTTAGCAGAGAGGTGCCGTAGACTTCAACACTTTTAGCAGAGAGGTGCCGTAGACTTCAACACTGTTAGCAGAGAGGTGCCGTAGACTTCAACACTGTTAGCAGAGAGGTGCCGTAGACTTCAACACTGTTAGCAGAGAGGTGCCGTAGACTTCGACACTGTTAGTAGAGAGGTGCCGTAGACTTCAACACTGTTAGCAGAGAGGTGCCGTAGACTTCGACACTGTTAGCAGAGAGGTGCCGTAGACTTCGACACTGTTAGCAGAGAGGTGCCGTAGACTTCAACACTGTTAGCAGAGAGGTGCCGTAGACTTCAACACTGTTAGCAGAGAGGTGCCGTAGACTTCAACACTGTTAGCAGAGAGGTGCCGTAGACTTCAACACTGTTAGCAGAGAGGTGCCGTAGACTTCAACACTGTTAGCAGAGAGGTGCCGTAGACTTCAACACTGTTAGCAGAGAGGTGCCGTAGACTTCGACACTGTTAGCAGAGAGGTGCCGTAGACTTCGACACTGTTAGCAGAGAGGTGCCGTAGACTTCGACACTGTTAGCAGAGAGGTGCCGTAGACTTCAACACTGTTAGCAGAGAGGTGCCGTAGACTTCAACACTGTTAGCAGAGAGGTGCCGTAGACTTCAACACTGTTAGCAGAGAGGTGCCGTAGACTTCAACACTGTTAGCAGAGAGGTGCCGTAGACTTCAACACTGTTAGCAGAGAGGTGCCGTAGACTTCAACACTGTTAGCAGAGAGGTGCCGTAGACTTCGACACTGTTAGCAGAGAGGTGCCGTAGACTTCGACACTGTTAGCAGAGAGGTGCCGTAGACTTCAACACTGTTAGCAGAGAGGTGCCGTAGACTTCAACACTGTTAGCAGAGAGGTGCCGTAGACTTCAACACTGTTAGTAGAGAGGTGCCGTAGACTTCGACACTGTTAGCAGAGAGGTGCCGTAGACTTCAACACTGTTAGTAGAGAGGTGCCGTAGACTTCAACACTGTTAGCAGAGAGGTGCCGTAGACTTCAACACTGTTAGCAGAGAGGTGCCGTAGACTTCGACACTGTTAGCAGAGAGGTGCCGTAGACTTCGACACTGTTAGCAGAGAGGTGCCGTAGACTTCGACACTGTTAGCAGAGAGGTGCCGTAGACTTCGACACTGTTAGCAGAGAGGTGCCGTAGACTTCGACACTGTTAGCAGAGAGGTGCCGTAGACTTCAACACTGTTAGCAGAGAGGTGCCGTAGACTTCAACACTGTTAGTAGAGAGGTGCCGTAGACTTCAACACTGTTAGTAGAGAGGTGCCGTAGACTTCAACACTGTTAGCAGAGAGGTGCCGTAGACTTCAACACTGTTAGTAGAGAGGTGCCGTAGACTTCGACACTGTTAGCAGAGAGGTGCCGTAGACTTCAACACTGTTAGCAGAGAGGTGCCGTAGACTTCAACACTGTTAGCAGAGAGGTGCCGTAGACTTCAACACTGTTAGTAGAGAGGTGCCGTAGACTTCAACACTGTTAGCAGAGAGGTGCCGTAGACTTCAACACTGTTAGTAGAGAGGTGCTGTAGACTTCAACACTGTTAGCAGAGAGGTGCTGTAGACTTCAACACTGTTAGCAGAGAGGTGCTGTAGACTTCAACACTGTTAGCAGAGAGGTGCCGTAGACTTCGACACTGTTAGCAGAGAGGTGCTGTAGACTTCAACACTGTTAGCAGAGAGGTGCCGTAGACTTCGACACTGTTAGCAGAGAGGTGCTGTAGACTTCAACACTGTTAGCAGAGAGGTGCCGTAGACTTCGACACTGTTAGCAGAGAGGTGCCGTAGACTTCAACACTGTTAGCAGAGAGGTGCCGTAGACTTCAACACTGTTAGCAGAGAGGTGCTGTAGACTTCAACACTTAGTAGTAGAGGTCGACTGATTATGATTTTTCAACGCCGATACCGATTAAATCGGCCGATTGAACACTTATTTTAACTTAATATAATGCATCAAAAAAAATCAATTTAGCCTCAAATAAATAATGAAACATGTTCAATTTGGTTTAAATAATTCAAAAACAAAGTGTTGGAGAAGAAAGTAAAAGTGCAATATGTGCCATGTAAGAAAGCTAACGTTTAAGTTCCTTGCTCAGAACATGAGAACATATGAAAGCCGGTGGTTCCTTTTATTAACATGAGTCTTCAATATTCCCAGGTAAGAAGTTTTAGGTTGTAGTTATTATAGGAATTATAGGACTATTTCTCTCTATACGATTTGTATTTCATATACATTTGACTATTGGATGTTCTTATAGGCCCTTTAGTATTGCCAGTGTAACAGTATAGCTTCCGTCCCTCTCCTCGCTCCTACCTGGGCTTGAACCAGGAACACATCGACAACAGCCACCCTCGAAGCAGCGTTACCCATGCAGAGCAAGGGGAACAACTACTCCAAGTCTCAGAGCGAGTGACGTTTGAAACGCTATTAGCGCGCACCCCGCTAACTAGCTAGCCATTTCACATCGGTTACACCAGCCTAATCTCGGGAGTTGATAAGCTTGAAGTCATAAACAGCAGAGCTGCTGGCAAACGCACGAAAGTGCTGTTTGAATGAATGCTTACCAGCCTGCTGCTGACTACTACCGCTCAGTCAGACTGCTCTATCAAATCATAGACTTAATTATAACATAACACAGAAATACGATCCTTTAGTCATTAAAATGGTCGAATCCGGAAACTATAATTTCGAAAACAAAACCGTTCCATATTTTATCGAACGGATGGCATCCCTAAGTCTAAATATTGTTGTTGCATTGTACAACCTTCAATGTTATGTCATAATTATGTACAATTCTGGCAAATTAATTACGGCCTTTGTTAGGAATAAATGGTCTTCACACAGTTAGCAAAGAGCCAGGCGGCCCAAACTGCTGCATATACCCTGACTGCTTGCACGGATTGCAAGAGAAGTGACACAATTTCCCCAATTATAAGAAATTCATGTTAGCAGGCAATATTAACTAAATATGCAGGTTTAAAAATATATACTTGTGTATTGATTTTAAAGAAAGGCATTGATGTTTATGGTTAGGTACATTGGTGCAACGACAGTGCTTTTTTCGCGAATGCACTTGTTAAATCATCACCGTTTGTCGAAGTAGGCTGTGATTCAATGAGAAATTAACAGGCACTGCATCGATTATATGCAACGCAGGACACGCTAGATAAACTAGTAATATCATCAACCATGTGTAGTTAACTAGTGATTATGTTAAGATTGATTGTTTTTTATAAGATAAGTTTAATGCTAGCTAGCAACTTACCTTGGCTTCTTGCTGCTCTCTCGTAACAGGTAGTCAGCCTGCCATGCAGGCTCCTCGTGGAGTGCAATGTAAGGCAGGTGGTTAGAGCGTTGGACTAGTAACCGGAAGATTGCAAAGACGAAACCCCGAGCTGACAAGGTAAAAATCTGTCGTTCTGCCCCTGATCAAGGCAGTTCCTAGGCCGTCATTGAAAATAAGAATGTGTTCTTAACTGACTTGCCTAGTTAAATAAAGATATATATATTATATATATATATATAATATATATATAAAAATAAAAAATTAAATACAAAAATAATAATATTTGAAAAAAATATATATATATATTTTTAAAAATTCGGCATATCGGTGTCCAAAAATACCGATTACTGATTGTTATGAAAACTTGAAATCGGCCCTTCCGATTAATCGGTCGACCTCTAGGTGCCGTAGACTTCACCGCTAGTAGAGAGGCGCCGTAGACTTCACCGTTAGTAGAGAGGCGCCGTAGACTTCACCGCTAGTAGAGAGGTGCCGTAGACTTCACCGCTAGTAGAGAGGCGCCGTAGACTTCACCGTTAGCAGAGAGGTGCCGTAGACTTCACCGCTAGTAGAGAGGCGCCGTAGACTTCACCGTTAGTAGAGAGGCGCCGTAGACTTCACCGTTAGTAGAGAGGCGCCGTAGACTTCACCGTTAGTAGAGAGGCGCCGTAGACTTCACCGTTAGTAGAGAGGCGCCGTAGACTTCACCGTTAGTAGAGAGGTGCCGTAGACTTCACCGCTAGTAGAGAGGCGCCGTAGACTTCACCGTTAGCAGAGAGGCGCCGTAGACTTCACCGCTAGTAGAGAGGCGCCGTAGACTTCACCGCTAGTAGAGAGGCGCCGTAGACTTCACCGCTAGTAGAGAGGCGCCGTAGACTTCACCGTTAGTAGAGAGGTGCCGTAGACTTCACCGCTAGTAGAGAGGCGCCGTAGACTTCACCGCTAGTAGAGAGGCGCCGTAGACTTCACCGCTAGTAGAGAGGCGCCGTAGACTTCACCGTTAGTAGAGAGGTGCCGTAGACTTCACCGTTAGTAGAGAGGTGCCGTAGACTTCACCGTTAGTAGAGAGGTGCCGTAGACTTCACCGCTAGTAGAGAGGCGCCGTAGACTTCACCGCTAGTAGAGAGGCGCCGTAGACTTCACCGCTAGTAGAGAGGCGCCGTAGACTTCACCGCTAGTAGAGAGGTGCCGTAGACTTCACCGTTAGTAGAGAGGTGCCGTAGACTTCACCGTTAGCAGAGAGGTGCCGTAGACTTCCCCGTTAGTAGAGAGGCGCCGTAGACTTCACCGTTAGTAGAGAGGCGCCGTAGACTTCACCGCTAGTAGAGAGGTGCCGTAGACTTCACCGTTAGTAGAGAGGTGCCGTAGACTTCACCGTTAGTAGAGAGGTGCCGTAGACTTCACCGTTAGCAGAGAGGCGCCGTAGACTTCCCCGTTAGTAGAGAGGCGCCGTAGACTTCACCGTTAGTAGAGAGGTGCCGTAGACTTCACCGCTAGTAGAGAGGTGCCGTAGACTTCACCGTTAGTAGAGAGGTGCCGTAGACTTCACCGCTAGTAGAGAGGTGCCGTAGACTTCACCGTTAGTAGAGAGGTGCCGTAGACTTCACCGCTAGTAGAGAGGTGCCGTAGACTTCACCGCTAGTAGAGAGGCGCCGTAGACTTCACCGTTAGTAGAGAGGTGCCGTAGACTTCACCGCTAGTAGAGAGGTGCCGTAGACTTCACCGTTAGCAGAGAGGTGCCGTAGACTTCCCCGTTAGTAGAGAGGTGCCGTAGACTTCACCGCTAGTAGAGAGGCGCCGTAGACTTCACCGTTAGCAGAGAGGCGCCGTAGACTTCACCGCTAGTAGAGAGGTGCCGTAGACTTCACCGCTAGTAGAGAGGTGCCGTAGACTTCCCCGTTAGTAGAGAGGTGCCGTAGACTTCACCGCTAGTAGAGAGGCGCCGTAGACTTCACCGCTAGTAGAGAGGCGCCGTAGACTTCACCGCTAGTAGAGAGGCGCCGTAGACTTCACCGCTAGTAGAGAGGCGCCGTAGACTTCACCGCTAGTAGAGAGGCGCCGTAGACTTCACCGTTAGTAGAGAGGCGCCGTAGACTTCACCGTTAGTAGAGAGGCGCCGTAGACTTCCCCGTTAGTAGAGAGGTGCCGTAGACTTCACCGTTAGTAGAGAGGCGCCGTAGACTTCCCCGTTAGTAGAGAGGCGCCGTAGACTTCACCGCTAGTAGAGAGGCGCCGTAGACTTCACCGCTAGTAGAGAGGCGCCGTAGACTTCACCGCTAGTAGAGAGGTGCCGTAGACTTCACCGCTAGTAGAGAGGCGCCGTAGACTTCACCGTTAGTAGAGAGGTGCCGTAGACTTCACCGTTAGTAGAGAGGCGCCGTAGACTTCCCCGTTAGTAGAGAGGCGCCGTAGACTTCACCGTTAGTAGAGAGGCGCCGTAGACTTCACCGTTAGTAGAGAGGTGCCGTAGACTTCACCGCTAGTAGAGGCGCCGTAGACTTCCCCGTTAGTAGAGAGGCGCCGTAGACTTCACCGTTAGTAGAGAGGCGCCGTAGACTTCCCCGTTAGTAGAGAGGCGCCGTAGACTTCACCGCTAGTAGAGAGGCGCCGTAGACTTCACCGTTAGTAGAGAGGTGCCGTAGACTTCACCGCTAGTAGAGAGGTGCCGTAGACTTCACCGTTAGTAGAGAGGTGCCGTAGACTTCACCGTTAGTAGAGAGGCGCCGTAAGACTTCACCGTTAGCAGAGAGGCGCCGTAGACTTCACCGTTAGTAGAGAGGCGCCGTAGACTTCACCGTTAGTAGAGAGGTGCCGTAGACTTCACCGCTAGTAGAGAGGCGCCGTAGACTTCACCGTTAGCAGAGAGGCGCCGTAGACTTCACCGCTAGTAGAGAGGCGCCGTAGACTTCACCGTTAGCAGAGAGGTGCCGTAGACTTCACCGTTAGTAGAGAGGTGCCGTAGACTTCACCGTTAGTAGAGAGGTGCCGTAGACTTCACCGCTAGTAGAGAGGTGCCGTAGACTTCACCGCTAGTAGAGAGGCGCCGTAGACTTCACCGTTAGTAGAGAGGCGCCGTAGACTTCACCGCTAGTAGAGAGGCGCCGTAGACTTCACCGCTAGTAGAGAGGTGCCGTAGACTTCACCGCTAGTAGAGAGGTGCCGTAGACTTCACCGTTAGTAGAGAGGTGCCGTAGACTTCACCGTTAGTAGAGAGGCGCCGTAGACTTCACCGCTAGTAGAGAGGTGCCGTAGACTTCACCGTTAGCAGAGAGGTGCCGTAGACTTCACCGTTAGTAGAGAGGCGCCGTAGACTTCCCCGCTAGTAGAGAGGCGCCGTAGACTTCACCGCTAGTAGAGAGGCGCCGTAGACTTCACCGCTAGTAGAGAGGTGCCGTAGACTTCACCGCTAGTAGAGAGGTGCCGTAGACTTCACCGCTAGTAGAGAGGCGCCGTAGACTTCACCGTTAGTAGAGAGGCGCCGTAGACTTCACCGCTAGTAGAGAGGTGCCGTAGACTTCACCGTTAGCAGAGAGGTGCCGTAGACTTCACCGTTAGTAGAGAGGCGCCGTAGACTTCCCCGCTAGTAGAGAGGTGCCGTAGACTTCACCGTTAGCAGAGAGGCGCCGTAGACTTCACCGTTAGCAGAGAGGTGCCGTAGACTTCACCGTTAGTAGAGAGGTGCCGTAGACTTCCCCGTTAGTAGAGAGGCGCCGTAGACTTCACCGTTAGTAGAGAGGTGCCGTAGACTTCCCCGTTAGTAGAGAGGTGCCGTAGACTTCACCGCTAGTAGAGAGGTGCCGTAGACTTCCCCGTTAGTAGAGAGGTGCCGTAGACTTCCCCGTTAGTAGAGAGGTGCCGTAGACTTCACCGTTAGTAGAGAGGCGCCGTAGACTTCACCGCTAGTAGAGAGGCGCCGTAGACTTCACCGTTAGTAGAGAGGCGCCGTAGACTTCACCGCTAGTAGAGAGGCGCCGTAGACTTCACCGTTAGTAGAGAGGTGCCGTAGACTTCACCGCTAGTAGAGAGGCGCCGTAGACTTCACCGCTAGTAGAGAGGCGCCGTAGACTTCACCGCTAGTAGAGAGGTGCCGTAGACTTCACCGTTAGTAGAGAGGTGCCGTAGACTTCACCGCTAGTAGAGAGGCGCCGTAGACTTCACCGCTAGTAGAGAGGCGCCGTAGACTTCACCGCTAGTAGAGAGGCGCCGTAGACTTCACCGTTAGCAGAGAGGTGCCGTAGACTTCACCGCTAGTAGAGAGGCGCCGTAGACTTCACCGCTAGCAGAGAGGTGCCGTAGACTTCACCGCTAGTAGAGAGGCGCCGTAGACTTCACCGCTAGTAGAGAGGCGCCGTAGACTTCACCGCTAGTAGAGAGGCGCCGTAGACTTCACCGCTAGTAGAGAGGCGCCGTAGACTTCACCGCTAGTAGAGAGGCGCCGTAGACTTCACCGCTAGTAGAGAGGCGCCGTAGACTTCACCGCTAGTAGAGAGGCGCCGTAGACTTCACCGCTAGTAGAGAGGTGCCGTAGACTTCACCGCTAGTAGAGAGGTGCCGTAGACTTCACCGCTAGTAGAGAGGCGCCGTAGACTTCACCGCTAGTAGAGAGGCGCCGTAGACTTCACCGCTAGTAGAGAGGCGCCGTAGACTTCACCGCTAGTAGAGAGGCGCCGTAGACTTCACCGTTAGTAGAGAGGCGCCGTAGACTTCACCGCTAGTAGAGAGGCGCCGTAGACTTCACCGCTAGTAGAGAGGCGCCGTAGACTTCACCGCTAGTAGAGAGGCGCCGTAGACTTCACCGCTAGTAGAGAGGTGCCGTAGACTTCACCGCTAGTAGAGAGGCGCCGTAGACTTCACCGCTAGTAGAGAGGCGCCGTAGACTTCACCGCTAGTAGAGAGGCGCCGTAGACTTCACCGCTAGTAGAGAGGCGCCGTAGACTTCACCGCTAGTAGAGAGGCGCCGTAGACTTCACCGTTAGTAGAGAGGCGCCGTAGACTTCACCGCTAGTAGAGAGGCGCCGTAGACTTCACCGTTAGTAGAGAGGCGCCGTAGACTTCACCGCTAGTAGAGAGGCGCCGTAGACTTCACCGTTAGTAGAGAGGTGCCGTAGACTTCACCGCTAGTAGAGAGGTGCCGTAGACTTCACCGTTAGTAGAGAGGTGCCGTAGACTTCACCGCTAGTAGAGAGGCGCCGTAGACTTCACCGCTAGTAGAGAGGCGCCGTAGACTTCACCGCTAGTAGAGAGGCGCCGTAGACTTCACCGTTAGTAGAGAGGCGCCGTAGACTTCACCGCTAGTAGAGAGGTGCCGTAGACTTCACCGTTAGCAGAGAGGCGCCGTAGACTTCACCGTTAGTAGAGAGGCGCCGTAGACTTCACCGCTAGTAGAGAGGTGCCGTAGACTTCACCGCTAGTAGAGAGGTGCCGTAGACTTCACCGCTAGTAGAGAGGTGCCGTAGACTTCACCGCTAGTAGAGGTGCCGTAGACTTCACCGTTAGCAGAGAGGTGCCGTAGACTTCACCGTTAGCAGAGAGGTGCCGTAGACTTCACCGTTAGCAGAGAGGTGCCGTAGACTTCACCGTTAGTAGAGAGGCGCCGTAGACTTCACCGTTAGTAGAGGTGCCGTAGACTTCACCGTTAGCAGAGAGGTGCCGTAGACTTCACCGCTAGTAGAGAGGTGCCGTAGACTTCACCGTTAGCAGAGAGGTGCCGTAGACTTCACCGCTAGTAGAGAGGCGCCGTAGACTTCACCGTTAGTAGAGGTGCCGTAGACTTCACCGTTAGTAGAGAGGCGCCGTAGACTTCACCGCTAGTAGAGAGGCGCCGTAGACTTCACCGTTAGTAGAGAGGTGCCGTAGACTTCACCGCTAGTAGAGAGGCGCCGTAGACTTCACCGTTAGCAGAGAGGTGCCGTAGACTTCACCGTTAGTAGAGAGGCGCCGTAGACTTCACCGTTAGCAGAGAGGTGCCGTAGACTTCACCGTTAGTAGAGAGGCGCCGTAGACTTCACCGCTAGTAGAGAGGTGCCGTAGACTTCACCGTTAGTAGAGAGGTGCCGTAGACTTCACCGTTAGTAGAGAGGCGCCGTAGACTTCACCGTTAGTAGAGAGGCGCCGTAGACTTCACCGCTAGCAGAGAGGTGCCGTAGACTTCACCGCTAGCAGAGAGGTGCCGTAGACTTCACCGCTAGCAGAGAGGCGCCGTAGACTTCACCGCTAGCAGAGAGGTGCCGTAGACTTCACCGTTAGCAGAGAGGTGCCGTAGACTTCACCGCTAGTAGAGAGGTGCCGTAGACTTCACCGTTAGCAGAGAGGTGCCGTAGACTTCACCGCTAGTAGAGAGGTGCCGTAGACTTCACCGCTAGCAGAGAGGCGCCGTAGACTTCACCGCTAGTAGAGAGGCGCCGTAGACTTCACCGCTAGTAGAGAGGTGCCGTAGACTTCACCGCTAGTAGAGAGGTGCCGTAGACTTCACCGTTAGTAGAGAGGTGCCGTAGACTTCACCGCTAGTAGAGAGGTGCCGTAGACTTCACCGCTAGTAGAGAGGCGCCGTAGACTTCACCGCTAGTAGAGAGGTGCCGTAGACTTCACCGCTAGTAGAGAGGTGCCGTAGACTTCAACACAGGGACAGCACTGAGACAGCTCTTCACTAAGCTGATTCCTAATCAATAAATGCCGCAGAGTATTGGTGATCAATCTACAAGACGGGGCCCATCGATCTGGGCTACTCAAACAGGACACACACACACAGTATTGATCCCCTGTGTGTTTGTGTTCAACCCCTCAGGTCACGATGCATAGCTCTATTACCTGTAGCGGCTCTCCACCACACACAGCGGTATGTTTACTTTGGCGTACTGCAGGGTGTGTGTGTGTGCAGGCAGTGACAGCAGTGTGTTTACATAGTGGTGTACCACCTGTAGTGAGTGTCAGTCACCATGCCTCCTCTCCTGTCTAAAGCTGCACACAGGTCTTGTCAAACTACCTCTCCTCTTCTCTCCCCCTTTGCTATTCCCCCCTCTACCTTTGCATATCAATCACTCTTTCCCCATCCATCGTTGTCTCTCTCTTCTCCTCACCCCCTCATCTCAGACTCTTCCTCTCACGTGTCCCTCCATCCTCCTCTATCCTCAGCTCAGATGATGTCTGCCCTGGCAATTACAGAGAGGGTGTGTGCCAAAGGTGTCAAACACTGTCAACCTTTCCTTCCTTCACCCCCTCGATATCTCACCCCCCTCCAGACCTTGGAGGTGGTACACCCCAATTATACCCAGGATGCTCTGCGCCAGCTGCGAGCCAGGGGAGCTGTGACAGCACAGAGAATCATGGAAGTGCTGTAGAACAGTGTCACAGAGTAGAATGTCAGAGCAGCCAATCAGTGAGAGAACAAAGTGATACAGGAAGAGAATCAAATACAGGGCAGTGTAGAACACACACACACACACACACACAACCTGGCACTGTGACAGAGACAGGGGCCAGGGGATAAAACCATGATATTGTAGGAACACAGACAGTAGAGAGAGGAGGACTAGGGGAATGTGTTGTCAGACAGCCCACGTCCAGCCTTCTACCTGACGCTAGGTGTGTGTTCTGTTGGTGTAGTGTGTAGTCCAGGAAGACGGTTGTGGAGTCAGGACGACTGTGCTATGTTAACTCTATGAAACTAATCCATTCTCACTACGGAACATAACAACAACCCACATGGTGAGTGCTTCAATAATACAGCAATGGAAAATATATCCAATTAACTACAACATCTCCCAACTGAATCAAACCATAACGGATGGTATTACTGATGAGTGTGTGTGAGGATTAGGAGTGTACAGTATGTGTGTGTGTTTTCTGTGTGTGTGTAGTTGTAATGAAATGCAGGAGGTTGACTGTGGCAGGGACCTTTGATCCTTTATTTGAGAGAATTATTAAACAAGCAACAATCCCTCAGCAGACAGTCACCCTGGAATACAGAACACTTACTCTACATACTACTGTCAACTACACAACACACATACTGAATATAACCACACTTTACTACTGTGCATACAAAGTACATACTGTGCATACCAAGTACATGACAAAAGTTAAGTTGTGCTACTACACACCAAGTACCAAAGTACACTAAATGGCAAAAATTATAATATTATACACCATTACATCGGAGAACAGTGTACAAGTACATCAACCTAGTACACTGAACAACTAGGACAGGACAAGAGAGAAGGGGAGAAGAGGAGAAGAGTTCCTGAATGGTCTGTGGAGTGACCGGGGGGGCTGTTGTCGTGACTGTGGAGAGGTTGTAAGGCTCGGTGGAGCCCAAACTCATCCTTGGTTGAGCATAGCATGTAGCCACACCACTATCTTGGTTGAGCATAGCATGTAGCCACACCACTATCTTGGTTGGGCATAGCATGCAGCCACACCACTATCTTGGTTGGGCATAGCATGCAGCCACACCACTATCTTGGTTGGGCATAGCATGTAGCCACACCACTATCTTGGTTGAGCATAGCATGCAGCCACACCACTATCTTGGTTGGGCATAGCATGCAGCCACACCACTATCTTGGTTGGGCATAGCATGCAGCCACACCACTATCTTGGTTGGGCATAGCATGCAGCCACACCACTATCTTGGTTGGGCATAGCATGTAGCCACACCACTATCTTGGTTGGGCATAGCATGCAGCCACACCACTATCTTGGTTGGGCATAGCATGCAGCCACACCACTATCTTGGTTGGGCATAGCATGTAGCCACACCACTATCTTGGTTGGGCATAGCATGCAGCCACAACACTATCTTGATTGGGCATAGCATGCAGCCACACCACTATCTTGGTTGGGCATAGCATGCAGCCACACCACTATCTTGGTTGGGCATAGCATGCAGCCACACCACTATCTTGGTTGGGCATAGCATGCAGCCACACCACTATCTTGGTTGGGCATAGCATGCAGCCACACCACTATCTTGGTTGGGCATAGCATGCAGCCACACCACTATCTTGGTTGGGCATAGCATGCAGCCACACCACTATCTTGGTTGGGCATAGCATGCAGCCACACCACTATCTTGGTTGGGCATAGCATGCAGCCACACCACTATCTTGGTTGGGCATAGCATGCAGCCACACCACTATCTTGGTTGGGCATAGCATGCAGCCACACCACTATCTTGGTTGGGCATAGCATGCAGCCACACCACTATCTTGGTTGGGCATAGCATGCAGCCACACCACTATCTTGGTTGGGCATAGCATGCAGCCACACCACTATCTTGGTTGGGCATAGCATGCAGCCACACCACTATCTTGGTTGGGCATAGCATGTAGCCACACCACTATCTTGGTTGGGCATAGCATGCAGCCACACCACTATCTTGGTTGGGCATAGCATGTAGCCACACCACTATCTTGGTTGGGCATAGCATGTAGCCACACCACTATCTTGGTTGAGCATAGCATGCAGCCACACCACTATCTTGGTTGGGCATAGCATGCAGCCACACCACTATCTTGGTTGGGCATAGCATGTAGCCACACCACTATCTTGGTTGGGCATAGCATGTAGCCACACCACTATCTTGGTTGGGCATAGCATGCAGCCACACCACTATCTTGGTTGGGCATAGCATGCAGCCACACCACTATCTTGGTTGGGCATAGCATGCAGCCACACCACTATCTTGGTTGGGCATAGCATGCAGCCACACCACTATCTTGGTTGGGCATAGCATGCAGCCACACCACTATCTTGGTTGGGCATAGCATGCAGCCACACCACTATCTTGGTTGGGCATAGCATGCAGCCACACCACTATCTTGGTTGAGCATAGCATGCAGCCACACCACTATCTTGGTTGGGCATAGCATGTAGCCACACCACTATCTTGGTTGGGCATAGCATGTAGCCACACCACTATCTTGGTTGAGCATAGAATGTAGCCACACCACTATCTTGGTTGGGCATAGCATGTAGCCACACCACTATCTTGGTTGGGCATAGCATGTAGCCACACCACTATCTTGGTTGGGCATAGCATGATGTCGTAACAACTCTCTACGAAAGTCTGTCTAGCATGCTGTAACAATAATACAGGAAGTTGGTTGCACAATGATTTCCCAGATTTCTACTGAGTTTCAAAACATAACAGGTAGTCATCATTACCATGGAATAACACCGCAACTCAGAGGAGTTCTGTAGTGGTGTGTAGCAACATGTCAATGACAGAACACAAAAGAGCAACACACAGTTTCTCTGTGTAGTCCAGAGCAGATAATGCCCTGAACCACTGGTACAGGGTCAGATATTATTCCTCCCCCAAATGTATATGGGTTGGACTGGGGGTGGGAAAATCTGATCCTACAACTGTGGTTAGGGGTACTTCTACTTCAAGTGTATGAAACCGTCCTTGACCTCCAGCAGTCCATCAAAGAGGAAGAGAGGAAATGACGCAGGGAGTGAGAAACAACAAAGTGGGAGGCAGGGAGTGAGAAACAACAAAGGGGGAGGCAGGGAGTGAGAAACAACAAAGGGGGAGGCAGGGAGTGAGAAACAACAAAGTGGGAGGCAGGGAGTGAGAAACAACAAAGGGGGAGGCAGGGAGTGAGAAACAACAAAGGGGGAGGCAGGGAGTGAGAAACAACAAAGGGGGAGGCAGGGAGTGAGAAACAACAAAGGGGGAGGCAGGGAGTGAGAAACAACAAAGGGGGAGGCAGGGAGTGAGAAACAACAAAGGGGGAGGCAGGGAGTGAGAAACAACAAAGGGGGAGGCAGGGAGTGAGAAACAACAAAGGGGGAGGCAGGGAGTGAGAAACAACAAAGGGGGAGGCAGGGAGTGAGAAACAACAAAGGGGGAGGCAGGGAGTGAGAAACAACAAAGGGGGAGGCAGGGAGTGAGAAACAACAAAGGGGGAAGGCAGGGAGTGAGAAACAACAAAGGGGGAGGCAGGGAGTGAGAAACAACAAAGGGGGAGGCAGGGAGTGAGAAACAACAAAGGGGGAGGCAGGGAGTGAGAAACAACAAAGGGGGAGGCAGGGAGTGAGAAACAACAAAGGGGGAGGCAGGGAGTGAGAAACAACAAAGGGGGAGGCAGGGAGTGAGAAACAACAAAGGGGGAGGCAGGGAGTGAGAAACAACAAAGGGGGACGCAGGAGTGAGAAACAACAAAGGGGGAGGCAGGGAGTGAGAAACAACAAAGGGGGAGGCAGGGAGTGAGAAACAACAAAGGGGGAGGCAGGGAGTGAGAAACAACAAAGGGGGAGGCAGGGAGTGAGAAACAACAAAGTGGGAGGCAGGGAGTGAGAAACAACAAAGGGGGACGCAGGGAGTGAGAAACAACAAAGGGGGACGCAGGGAGTGAGAAACAACAAAGTGGGAGGCAGGGAGTGAGAAACAACAAAGGGGGAGGCAGGGAGTGAGAAACAACAAAGGGGGAGGCAGGGAGTGAGAAACAACAAAGTGGGAGGCAGGGAGTGAGAAACAACAAAGGCGGAGGCAGGGAGTGAGAAACAACAAAGGGGAGGCAGGGAGTGAGAAACAAAGGGGGAGGCAGGGAGTGAGAAACAACAAAGGGGGAGGCAGGGAGTGAGAAACAACAAAGGGGGAGGCAGGGAGTGAGAAACAACAAAGGGGGAGGCAGGGAGTGAGAAACAACAAAGGGGGAGGCAGGGAGTGAGAAACAACAAAGGGGGAGGCAGGGAGTGAGAAACAACAAAGGGGGAGGCAGGGAGTGAGAAACAACAAAGGGGGAGGCAGGGAGTGAGAAACAACAAAGGGGGAGGCAGGGAGTGAGAAACAACAAAGGGGGAGGCAGGGAGTGAGAAACAACAAAGTGGGAGGCAGGGAGTGAGAAACAACAAAGGGGAGGCAGGGAGTGAGAAACAACAAAGGGGGAGGCAGGGAGTGAGAAACAACAAAGGGGGAGGCAGGGAGTGAGAAACAACAAAGGGGGAGGCAGGGAGTGAGAAACAACAAAGGGGGAGGCAGGGAGTGAGAAACAACAAAGGGGGAGGCAGGGAGTGAGAAACAACAAAGGGGGAGGCAGGGAGTGAGAAACAACAAAGGGGGAGGCAGGGAGTGAGAAACAACAAAGGGGGAGGCAGGGAGTGAGAAACAACAAAGGGGGAGGCAGGGAGTGAGAAACAACAAAGGGGGAGGCAGGGAGTGAGAAACAACAAAGGGGGAGGCAGGGAGTGAGAAACAACAAAGGGGGACGCAGGGAGTGAGAAACAACAAAGGGGGACGCAGGGAGTGAGAAACAACAAAGGGGGAGGCAGGGAGTGAGAAACAACAAAGGGGGAGGCAGGGAGTGAGAAACAAAGGCGGAGGCAGGGAGTGAGAAACAACAAAGTGGGAGGCAGGGAGTGAGAAACAACAAAGGGGGACGCAGGGAGTGAGAAACAACAAAGGGGGACGCAGGGAGTGAGAAACAACAAAGTGGGAGGCAGGGAGTGAGAAACAACAAAGTGGGAGGCAGGGAGTGAGAAACAACAAAGTGGGAGGCAGGGAGTGAGAAACAACAAAGGGGGAGGCAGGGAGTGAGAAACAACAAAGTGGGACGCAGGGAGTGAGAAACAACAAAGGGGGATGCAGGGAGTGAGAAACAACAAAGGGGGATGCAGGGAGTGAGAAACAACAAAGGGGGAGGCAGGGAGTGAGAAACAACAAAGGGGGAGGCAGGGAGTGAGAAACAACAAAGGGGGAGGCAGGGAGTGAGAAACAACAAAGGGGGGTGCAGGGAGTGAGAAACAACAAAGGGGGAGGCAGGGAGTGAGAAACAACAAAGGGGGAGGCAGGGAGTGAGAAACAACAAAGGGGGAGGCAGGGAGTGAGAAACAACAAAGGGGGAGGCAGGGAGTGAGAAACAAAGGCGGAGGCAGGGAGTGAGAAACAACAAAGGGGGAGGCAGGGAGTGAGAAACAACAAAGGGGGAGGCAGGGAGTGAGAAACAACAAAGGGGGAGGCAGGGAGTGAGAAACAACAAAGTGGGAGGCAGGGAGTGAGAAACAACAAAGGGGGAGGCAGGGAGTGAGAAACAACAAAGGGGGAGGCAGGGAGTGAGAAACAACAAAGGGGGGTGCAGGGAGTGAGAAACAACAAAGGGGGATGCAGGGAGTGAGAAACAACAAAGGGGGGTGCAGGGAGTGAGAAACAACAAAGGGGGAGGCAGGGAGTGAGAAACAACAAAGGGGGATGCAGGGAGTGAGAAACAACAAGGGTGAGAACATTACTCCATAAAGGCTTCCATCACTCCAGCGATCTCTCCACATGCCATCCTTCCATCACTCCAGCGATCTCACCACATGCCATCCTTCCATCACTCCAGCGATCTCACCACATGCCATCCTTCCATCACTCCAGCGATCTCTCCACATGCCATCCTTCCATCACTGAGTGAAATAGAGGAACATTGAGCACCACTGCCCATGAGAAGACATAGAAAGGGGAGAGAGGAAGAGGGGGGGGGGGGGGAAGAGGCCTCTTTCCCCTCAATGTCCTACAGGTACCATGAATAATGCACATTTACTAATAATGACAAACTTCTGGTAGCAGACATTTTAGAAAATTAACACAGGTCTCAAACAATCTCTAAAGCACAAGCACACCTGTTAATGTGTAGTCAGCTGATCTTTATATTTAAAGTTTAGCCAACTTGGAAATATTTGCTAGCTAATGAGGTAATACAGTTAAATTGTTAAGAACACAACCTTTAGTCTGTCTCCAACTGTTTGAACAGCATGCTAGCCTGTCCACTTTGTTCAGATGTTGAAATCAAGTGGCCTACCGGATTTCTCAGAATGACAACGAGTTGCCAATTCCTTATATAATTGTGTTTTATGCTTATTGCACATTTATAAAACAGACTAGACAGCTAGTATAACAGTGTTTTGTTAAAATGCTGCTAGTGGTATGTGGTACTGCAATCCCGCTCACGACAAACTGAGCATTCATTTTCCAGAATCAGTGTTGATTGATACTCCTGTTTCAGTAGCGTCTGCTCTGAGTGCAGTTTGAGGAGTTGAGACAGAAAAGGGTCTAGTTAAAACGTTAACTCCTTTTAAGGTCTCAATGTGTTTCAGTCTCCATATGACCCATTCTGTTGGACCAAACCTCAAAATCAAATAGCGAGTTGTCAGAGAGAAAAGTGATCTCTCATCTTTGTTGTTGTGAGTGGCAGGGAGAGCAGCTTGGTGTGGGGGGGGAGAGCAGCTTGGTGTGGGGGGGGAGAGCAGCTTGGTGTGGGGGGGGGAGAGCAGCTTGGTGTGGGGGGGGGAGAGCAGCTTGGTGTGGGGAGGAGAGCAGCTTGGTGTGGGGAGGAGAGCAGCTTGGTGTGGGGGGGAGGAGCAGCTTGGTGTGGGGGGGAGGAGCAGCTTGGTGTGGGGGGGAGGAGCAGCTTGGTGTGGGGGGGAGGAGCAGCTTGGTGTGGGGGGGAGGAGCAGCTTGGTGTGGGGGGGAGGAGCAGCTTGGTGTGGGGGGGGAGGAGCAGCTTGGTGTGGGGGGGGAGAGCAGCTTGGTGTGGGGGGGGAGAGCAGCTTGGTGTGGGGGGGGAGAGCAGCTTGGTGTGGGGGGGGAGAGCAGCTTGGTGTGGGGGGGGAGAGCAGCTTGGTGTGGGGGGGGGGGGGGGGGAGCGTGGGGGTGGAGGAGCGTGGGGGTGGAGGAGCGTGGGGGGGGAGGAGCGTGGGGGGGGAGCTTGGTGTGGGGGGGGGAGAGCAGTTTGGTGTGGGGGGGAGAGCAGTTTGGTGTGGGGGGGAGAGCAGTTTGGTGTGGGGGGGAGAGCAGTTTGGTGTGGGGGGGGAGAGCAGCTTGGTGTGGGGGGGGGGAGGAGCGTGGGGGTGGAGGAGCGTGGGGGTGGAGGAGCGTGGGGGGGGAGGAGCGTGGGGGGGGAGGAGCGTGGGGGGGAGAGCAGTTTGGTGTGGGGGGGGAGAGCAGTTTGGTGTGGGGGGGAGAGCAGCTTGGTGTGGGGGGGGGGGAGAGCAGCTTGGTGTGGGGGGGGGGAGAGCAGCTTGGTGTGGGGGGGGGGAGAGCAGCTTGGTGTGGGGGGGGGGAGAGCAGCTTGGTGTGGGGGGGGGGAGAGCAGCTTGGTGTGGGGGGGGGAGAGCAGCTTGGTGGGGGGGGGAGGGGAGCTTGGTGTGGGGGGGAGGAGCTTGGTGTGGGGGGAGGAGCTTGGTGTGGGGGGGGGGGCTTGGTGTGGGGGGGGGGGCTTGGTGTGGGGGGGGGGCTTGGTGTGGGGGGGGCTTGGTGTGGGGGGGGGGCTTGGTGTGGGGGGGGGCTTGGTGGGGGGGGGGCTTGGTGTGGGGGGAGGAGCTTGGTGTGGGGGGAGGAGCTTGGTGTGGGGGGGGGGCTTGGTGTGGGGGGGAGGAGCTTGGTGTGGGGGGGAGGCTCTTGGTGTGGGGGGGAGGCGCTTGGTGTGGGGGGGAGGAGCTTGGTGTGGGGGGGAGGCGCTTGGTGTGGGGGGAGGAGCTTGGTGTGGGGGGGGGGGCTTGGTGTGGGGGGGGGGGCTTGGTGTGGGGGGGGGCTTGGTGTGGGGGGGGCTTGGTGTGGGGGGGGGGCTTGGTGTGGGGGGAGGAGCTCGGTGTGTGGGGGAGGAGCTTGGTGTGTGGGGGAGGAGCTTGGTGTGTGGTGGGAGCTTGGTGTGTGGGAGGAGCTTGGTGTGTGGGGGAGGAGCTTGGTGTGTGGGGGAGGAGCTTGGTGTGTGGGGGAGGAGCTTGGTGTGTGGGGGAGGAGCTTGGTGTGTGGGTAAATGGGAAGGTGCACACAGCACAGAAGGCGCGAAGGAGAAGAGAACAAAGCGACAACATTAGGCCAAGCGGACAAACATAAACACGTGATTCTTGCGATACAGGAATTTGGAATATCACGCAAAAACATACATTGGAATTAATTGGATACATGGCACAGCACTAACGCCTCCTCCCCTCCACGTTGAATCTCATATAATTCTATACTGTCTCTCATTCACTCCTTTATCCAGCATTAACTCATTTAGTCTCGGTTTCCTCATTACAGACCCAGTGTGGCCTAAGCAGCTCAGACATGCATGTTGTGTCTAACCTAGTGCTTAGGCCTCTGTCCTCTCTCTGTCTCCTCCACACATACAAACAGACTTAAACCCCCCCAGACATCTGGGACCCCCCACCATCCTCCCTATCCTACCCATCTGCCTTCTAAAATCTCCCCCCAGTCCCCCCTCTATTCCACTGTGTATCTTTAACTCTGCATTGTTGGAAAGGGACCAGTAAGTAAACATTTCCCTGTTAGTCGACACCTGTTGTTTACGAACATGTGACAAATAAAATGTATTTGAGTAGAGTGAATGGGGCATTAGTGGAAGACATTGTTGTGATCTCTTTCCTTTGTGTCCCCGTGTGCTGTATTTCCTATTGTCATCTCTCCTTCATCCGATGTGTGTGTGTGTGTTGTACTTCCCACACTTCCTACAGGGATAACAGGAAGTGCATCTTGACCCCCCCGCCCATCCTGCTGTCTGTGGTCCTCCAGTCCTTGGTCACTGCTGCTAAACAGACACTGGCAGGAGGATCCCTAACACTCTGTTCAGTGTTTACATGAGTTGGAGCTGAACTCAGTCTGTGGTAGTTAGTAACAGGCCTCCCTGCCTTGTCCGGCTTCACTGGTGTGTGAGTGTTCAGCATTACTGAAGTGATTGGCTGCACCACTCTCCTGCAGCATGATCCGTTAAATTACCTGCAGCCTCAGATGGGTCTACTGCCCGTATCTCTCAATGGAGAGTGAATACACACACTGGGGAATACACACACTCTGGGGAACACACACACTCTGGGGAAGCAAGGGGCCTGGTCAGCTTAAACGACAGCCCAGACCCTATTTTATGCCTGTTAGGGCCTGAGCGCTGTGTGTGTGTGTGTGTGTGTGTGTGTGTGTGTGTGTGTGTGTGTGTGTGTGTGTGTCATGACGTTGGCAGTGGGGGTAGGTTTATGACAGTCATAAATACCTCTTTCCCCCTTTTTCTCTCTCCCTACTATAACTGATGTGACATAAGAAAACCCCTTGGTTAACATAGAGATTCTGGGGACATCAGAAGGTGGGGGGAAATTAACTATATTCTGGTAATCCGACCAACTGAACATATGCGGTGGTACTTAAATGTAAATGTAAATAATATACCTTAAGTCATTTAGCAGACGCTCTTATCCAGAGCGACTTACAAATTGGTGCATTCACAGTTCGGTTGCCCTCTGATACATTCTCATCAATGATAGAATGACATAAACTCTACTGTGGAAAGTCTAAACGTCAGAGGTATCGGATTCACATGGAATTGTTGTTTAATTCAAATGTTTGAATATGAAATTATTTGTGAAGAGATTAAATGTAATTTTAGCTTCCAAATGAGAGATTTGGGTTTTCATTAGTTTGGCTTCTGCTCAACCAGTGGCCCGCCCCTGTGAAGAGACATGGGTTATAAACTTTTCAGACACACCCCTCTCCCTCCACTATAAAAGCCATTGACAAAAATATAACTTCCTGTTCCGGGACACTAGGATGACGATCCGATGTCAGAATGGTTCAGATAATAACTACAGAACTAAGCCAACATCAGCATGGACTTTGGTTGCAAATGGTATGAACTTTGAACTTGTATTCACTACAGAAGTGATACCGCCTAGCCGTTGAGTTAGCAACAGCCGCTACAAACGCAGGTTAGGAAGGACAGTCAGAGTATCCCGTCTACTACACACGACGCTACTCCAACGAATCCAGTGACCACCAGAGACATTCTTCAAAGGACAGAGGACTCGGGTTGGCGATACGGTTGTCCATCTACCACCAACCTACTGAAGCGCAGCTCAGAGTAAATATTTATTGCATTTTCCTTTTTCAAATGGGCGGTAATATAGAATGCATAAGATACTGTATTTACGATGGTACAGCTTCGCCTATGTTCCAGTCTCCCGCTCTTTCACTAAAATCCCGCCCCTTTTCTTTGTGTAACACGCTGTCATATCTATTCCGCCCGCTAGGGACGTTTTTCTGTATGACGTAATTTGTGATCAAGTTATGATTTCATTGTGTATGTGTGATTCGTTAGGTATTTAGTAAATAAATAATTAAACCCAATTTTGTATTGCTGATTCAACTTGTTAGCCAGGATTCTTGCAGATAACCAAGGATTTACCACTCAGATGAGACTGAATAAAATGACGATTAATGTGACTGCTATGGATGTAAAATATTACTAAATCTTTAAGAGTTTATTCGGAAGATAACAGCTCTATAAATATTCTTTCGTGGTGTCCCTCTAGTTAATTAATATTTACATGATTAGTTCAATCAGGTAATATTAATTACGGATAAATTATTTTATAGAATAGCATGTCATAGCAATTAATCTGGCATAGTCAAAGACACGACGTGTGTGTGTGTGTGTGTGTGTGTGTGTGTGTGTGTGTGTGTGTGTGTGTGTGTGTGTGTGTGTGTGAGCAGCAGTAGCAGGAAACAGGAGGACCTCACAGCTGAGGAGCACAGGGCAAATCGTCATAGAGACAGGCCTCCAACAGAACCAGTCCAATAGGACTCCAGCTCTGGGAAAAGACTTCTTCCTGTTCCACTTAGAATCTTTATCCAGAAAGGAATACAAAACAACACACCCTGGACAAATACATGCACAAAGTCACACACACCCTGGACAAATACATGCACAAAGTCACACACACCCTGGACAAATACATGCACAAAGTCACACACACCCTGGACAAATACATGCACAAAGTCACACACACCCTGGACAAATACATGCACAAAGTCACACACACCCTGGACAAATACATGCACAAAGTCACACACACCCTGGACAAATACATGCACAAAGTCACACACACCCTGGACAAATACATGCACAAAGTCACACACACCCTGGACAAATACATGCACAAAGTAACACATACTGTAGCTTCAAGCTTTCAGAGTGTGTATGTGAGTGGAGTGTGTGTGCGGTGTGTGTGTGTGTGCGCACGGGGGCATGTAGGGGTAAATAAGGTCAGCCGTACTGTTGCCTAGGAAACAATCAATCCAATGCTGGGATTCAAGTCAAGCCTCTGCCCCACCCATTCCTCCATCCTTCCTCCAAACCTCAGAGTAATGAGTGTTCTCTAGGTCTCCAAACGGAGCTTAAATAACAGTCTTGTGTTATTATTGTACAGTAGAAAATAGTCAAAATAAAGGAAAACCCTTGAATAAGTAGGTGTCCAAACTTTTCACTGGTACTGTGTGTGTGTGTGTGTGTGTGTGTGTGTGTGTGTGTGTGTGTGATATACAGTGGGGGAAAAAAGTATTTAGTCAGCCACCAATTGTGCAAGTTCTCCCACTTAAAAAGATGAGAGAGGCCTGTAATTTTCATCATAGGTACACTTCAACTATGACAGACAAAATGAGGAAAAGAAATCCTGAAAATCACATTGTAGGATTTTTAATGAATTTATTTGCAAATTATGGTGGAAAATAAGTATTTGGTCACCTACAAACAAGCAAGATTTCTGTCTCTCACAGACCTGTAACTTCTTCTTTAAGAGGCTCCTCTGTCCTCCACTCATTACCTGTATTAATGGCACCTGTTTGAACTTGTTATCAGTATAAAAGACACCTGTCCACAACCTCAAACAGTCACACTCCAAACTCCACTATGGCCAAGACCAAAGAGCTGTCAAAGGACACCAGAAACAAAATTGTAGACCTCCACCAGGCTGGGAAGACTGAATCTGCAATAGGTAAGCAGCTTGGTTTGAAGAAATCAACTGTGGGAGCAATTATTAGGAAATGGAAGACATACACACTGATAATCTCCCTCGATCTGGGGCTCCACGCAAGATCTCACCCCGTGGGGTCAAAATGATCACAAGAACGGTGAGCAGAAATCCCAGAACCACACGGGGGGACCTAGCGAATGACCTGCAGAGAGCTGGGACCAAAGTAACAAAGCCTACCATCAGTAACACACTACGCCGCCAGGGACTCAAATCCTGCAGTGCCAGACGTGTCCACCTGCTTAAGCCAGTACATGTCCAGGCCCGTCTGAAGTTTGCTAGAGAGCATTTGGATGATCCAGAAGAAGATTGGGAGAATGTCATATGGTCAGATGAAACCAAAATAGAACTTTTTGGTAAAAACTCAACTCATCGTGTTTGGAGGACAAAGAATGCTGAGTTGCATCCAAAGAACACCATACCTACTGTGAAGCATGGGGGTGGAAACATCATGCTTTGGGGCTGTTTTTCTGCAAAGGGACCAGGACGACTGATCCGTGTAAAGGAAAGAATGAATGGGGCCATGTATCGTGAGATTGAGTGAAAACCTCCTTCCATCAGCAAGGGCATTGAAGATGAAACGTGGCTGGATCTTTCAGCATGACAATGATCCCAAACACACCGCCCGGGCAACGAAGGAGTGGCTTCGTAAGAAGCATTTCAAGGTCCTGGAGTGGCCTAGCTAGTCTCCAGATCTCAACCCCATAGAACATCTTTGGAGGGAGTTGAAAGTCCGTGTTGCCCAGCAACACTGCTCTAGAGGAGATCTGCATGGAGGAATGGGCCAAAATACCAGCAACAGTGTGTGAAAACCTTGTGAAGACTTACAGAAAACGTTTGACCTCTGTCATTGCCAACAAAGGGTATATAACAAAGTATTGAGATAAACTTTTGTTATTGACCAAATACTTATTTTCCACCATAATTTGCAAATAAATTCATTAAAAATCCTACAATGTGATTTTCAGGATTTTGTTTTCTCATTTTGTCTGTCATAGTTGAAGTGTACCTATGATGAAAATTACAGGCCTCTCTCATCTTTTTAAGTGGGAGAACTTGCACAATTGGTGGCTGACTAAATACTTTTTTGCCCCACTGTGTGCATATGTATATATATATACACACACACACACACACTTCTGCCGAGACGCATTTTAAATGGATAGTCCACCCTGCTTTTTAGTCACAAAATCCCATGCTTAGGTACTCTCCATACCCTAGACGTTGTATGTAGTCTAGACTGTGTGTGGAGGTCTCAGAAAAGACCACCTGTAAAAAGTAGGTTAAGGAGGACATAGAGGGAGATACGGGCCTAAACACACACACACACACACAACGCAAACTTCAGCTTGGTGAAAAGGGCACTCACTAAGCAAATGGTGTACACCAATAAATCAGCTCTGGCTTTGAGAAAGCATAATTTACTAACTGGGTCAGTCTTCTGATGGCATGCACTCTTTCTTTCCTCTCCCTCTCGTTCTGACGTGAAGGTCAGTGTGAGTACTAACACTGCTCAGAGGTTGATATACGTGGACCAGGTGTTCTCTGTCTTTCTCTCCCCTCTCCTTTCCTCATCCCTCTCTCTGACGCCTCTGTGGTTGTTAGTGGAGGAACAGAGGAGAGGACGGCAGGACTGGGCTCTGGGGTTGTGAGCCCTCGTTTAGAACACACACACTCGTTTAGACAACTAGGATCCTGCCCCAGCACAGCGGACCAGTCTGAATTATTTAAGAGGAGAGAGGGAAGGAAGGAAGAAGGAGAGAGGAAGGAGGGAAGGAAGGAAGAAGGAGAGAGGAAGGAGGGAAGGAAGGAAGAAGGAGAGAGGAAGGAGGGAAGGAAGGAAGAAGGAGAGAAGGAAGGAAGAAGCAGAGAGGAAGGAAGAAGGAGAGAAGGAAGGAAGAAGCAGAGAGGAAGGAGGGAAGGAAGGAAGAAGCAGAGAGGAAGGAGGGAAGGAAGGAAGAAGCAGAGAGGAAGGAGGGAAGGAAGGAAGAAGGAGAGAGGAAGGAGGGAAGGAAGGAAGAAGGAGAGAGGAAGGAGGGAAGGAAGGAAGAAGGAGAGAGGAAGGAGGGAAGGAAGGAAGAAGGAGAGAGGAAGGAGGGAAGGAAGGAAGAAGGAGAGAGGAGGGAATGAATGTGTGAACAATGAGAGTGAGTCGACAGGGCAGGGAATTGCCAGGGACCTCACAATACAATATTATCCCAATACTTATTTTGTATTTATTATGGATCCCCATTAGTTCCTGCCAAGGCAGCAGCTACACTTCCTGGGGTCCAGCAAAACTAAAGCAGTTTATACAATTTAAAAAACATAATACATTCACAGATTTCACAACACACTGTGTGCCCTCAGGCCCATACTCCACCACATATCTACAATACAAAATCCATGTGTGTGTGTGTGTATAGTGTGTATGTTATCGTGTGCGCCTGTGCTTATGTTTGTGTTCCTTCACAGTCCCTGCTGTTCCATAAGGTGTATTTTATATTTTTCCCCCTACATTTTACTGCTTGCGTCAGTTACTTGATGTGGAATAGAGTTCCATATAGTCATGGCTCTATGTAGTACTGTGCCTCCCATAGTCTGTTCTGGACTTGGGGACTGTGAAGAGACCTCTTGTGGCATGTCTTACATGCCGATACGTTGTGTATTGTGATTCTACTGTATGTGCATTGTGATTCAATACTGTGATCTTATTTAGATTTGATGTTCTAAACATATTTCTGCTACATATGGACAAGAGGGAGCCATGAGAAAACCAGTTTTGATCAGTCAGGGAAATAAAGGCACTGAAAACAAATTGACTCCGTATTTAAAAAGAAGAAGAGTTTGTTGGTACAGCCAACTAGAGCAAGAATAATATTGTGATATTGTCAAAATGATACGATATATCAGGATATGTAACTCCATGGATTTTGTCCCCCCATCACTATGAGCCGGCCCGTTCCAGTCCCTCTCAGTGAGCTCATTTAAAACTTCTGGACTTGTTTACCTTCTTTTCCTCTCTTTCCTTCACTCCATCTTCAGCAGGTCTCATTTCCTCCCCCTGTCATCATTTCTCCACCACTCTCCCCCCCTCTGTCCGTCTTCCTCCCTCCCTTTCTCTGTTTATCTAAGTACTTTCACGGTCACTGCCTAGGAATCCCAGGGGACTAAACTGCCCCATCTCACTATCCTACACTAACCAGCTCTCTCCCTCGCTGTTTCTCTCCTTCTCCCCCTTTCTCTCACACACTAACCCACTCCCTCTCTGTCACAGCCCGTCCACGATCCCCTCTCTCTCCCCATCTTCCTCCGTCCGATTGGGTCATGTTCATATCTAGTGGATCTGTCGGCAGGATGAAATGTCCCCCCCCCCTCCCAGGCTGCCAGCTTTGTCCTGCTCTAGTCACGCACAGGACCCCAAAGCTCCCCCCTCCCTGTCTCCTCAGACACACACTGCACGCACATTCACCCATACATGCACACACGCACGCACCCCTCCCCCTTGACAGGGAAGTTGCCACGGCGACACAATGTGTTAGAAGAGACACACTAGTAAATGTAATACTAAAACGTCCTAGTGGGTTGTACATGTTTAAACCATGTCAGTCAAAGGCAAACGCTTCCTTCCATTTCCTTAATGCCTTGGCTCAATCTCTAGCTCTTACTACTGGGCTAAGACTAATCTTTAGTAAGCCTAACCTAACCCAATAATGTAGACATCTAAGTCACTGCTTGAGGTGAGCTTATGGCTCACTGTTGATGTACAGATGGCTAGAATGTAAAGATTTTGGTTCAAAAAGTTGATGAACAAAGCTATCTGCATAGAAACAGTGTAGAGGTAAAGTATAGTACAGGTAGAACAGAGTATAGTAGAGGCAGAATAGAGTACAATACAAACATACAGTAGAGGTAGAATAGAGGTAAAGTATAGGTAGAACTTGTTCATCAACTGAAGCTATCTGGTCAGTTGTCACACTCCATTCAGAGCACCGTAGTCCTAGCAACGATCTGAATTCTGTCAATAACCTTTTGACTTCTGTAAATACATTTTTCCTACATAACAAAACAGATTAATTGGTTACAAACTCAACCGCTAAAAAAAGATTTAAGTCTCCTCATCCCTGTAAAATAAAATGTCTATACATTCTATATTCTTTTCCTATTGTCTTAAAAATGGAAAACAAAAACAAAGAAATAAATGTGTAGAGATGAAGTAAAAAGAGAAATATGGGAGACAAGTAGACGAGAGAGAGGAGTAGAGAAAAAGAAATACAGTAGAGTATAGTAGAGGTAGAATAGAGTATAGTAGAGGTAGAATAGAGGTAAAGTATAGTACAGGTAGAATAGAGTATAGTAGAGGTAGAATAAAGGTAAAGTATAGTACAGGTAGAATAGAGTACAATAGAAACAGAGTAGAGGTAGAATAGAAACAGCGTAGAGGTAAAGTATAGTACAGGTAGAACAGAGTATAGTAGAGGCAGAATAGAGTACAATAGAAACATACAGTAGAATAGAGGTAAAGTATAGTACAGGTAGAATAGAGTACAATAGAAACATACAGTAGAATAGAGGTAAAGTATAGATAGGTAGAATAGAGTAGGTTATAATGATGCACGGTATACCGAAACGTTTTTTTATGTCATTTTGGAGCTAAACTATTTAATACATTAAATGATTTAGCTGTAATAAATACGGAATTATAGGTTGAGCAAATTAACCCCAAAGTATTAAATTACATTTTAAAACAGTTTAACTGTAATTGTAAAATTATTGTCTGCTCTGAGTCTCCGGTATGGTTTTGCATAAGGAAAATATAATGTATTGTTCTGAAATGTTATATGGTGCTTTATTTTTTGCAAGAAATTTAATTTAGAATAGAAGACAGTCTATTTGTTATACCAGTTATCAATATATTGTTCAAATGTTAAAAAACACATTTAAAAAAAGAGAGGTGACTATAGCTAAACGTTTTTTTTGGGGGGGTCTGGAGTATGGTTTGGGTCTGGAGTATGGTTTGGGTCTGGAGTATGGTTTGGGTCTGGAGTATGGTGATACTAAAGCTGGTATGGAAGTCATACATCTGGTATGGTGACAACACCAGTAGAGTGATGGTAGAGTCAGACCCCATCTAGGGATGATGCTGCAGTAGAACAGGGATTAACTGATTCATGTGGGATTACAGATGGCCAGCCACTACAGGAGGAAATTACCCACAATTACCAGATTATCAACATGGGAAGTGTGTGTGTGTGCGTCTCTATTCTGGTGTCTGTTTTTTGGGATACCTATTTTATACATGTTTCATGTACAGAACATACAGATTCTGTAATAGTGGTGTTATGAAATTAACATATCAACACGGGGCAGCAGGTAGCCTAGTGGTTAGAGTGTTGGGCCAGTAACCAGCAGGTAGCCTAGTGGTTAGAGTGTTGGGCCAGTAACCAGCAGGTAGCCTAGTGGTTAGAGTGTTGGTCCAGTAACCAGCAGGTAGCCTAGTGGTTAGAGCGTTGGGCCAGTAACCAGCAGGTAGTCTAGTGGTTAGAGTGTTGGGCCAGTAACCAGCAGGTAGCCTAGTGGTTAGAGCGTTGGGCCAGTAACCAGCAGGTAGCCTAGTGGTTAGAGCGTTGGGCCAGTAACCAGCAGGTAGCCTAGTGGTTAGAGCGTTGGGCCAGTAACCAGCAGGTAGCCTAGTGGTTAGAGTGTTGGGCCAGTAACCAGCAGGTAGCCTAGTGGTTAGAGTGTTGGTCCAGTAACCAGCAGATAGCCTAGTGGTTAGAGTGTTGGGCCAGTAACCAGCAGGTAGCCTAGTGGTTAGAGTGTTGGGCCAGTAACCAGCAGGTAGCCTAGTGGTTAGAGTGTTGGGCCAGTAACCAGCACGTAGCCTAGTGGTTAGTGTTGGGACAGTAACCAGCAGGTAGACTAGTGGTTAGAGCGTTGGGCCAGTAACCAGCAGGTAGACTAGTGGTTAGAGTGTTGGGCCAGTAACCAGCACGTAGCCTAGTGGTTAGAGCGTTGGGCCAGTAACCAGCAGGTAGCCTGGTGGTTAGAGCGTTGGTCCAGTAACCAGCAGGTAGCCTAGTGGTTAGAGTGTTGGGCCAGTAACCAGCAGGTAGCCTAGTGGTTAGAGCGTTGGGCCAGTAACCAGCAGGTAGCCTAGTGGTTAGAGCGTTGGGCCAGTAACCAGCAGGTATCCTAGTGGTTAGAGCGTTGGGCCAGTAACCAGCAGGTATCCTAGTGGTTAGAGCGTTGGGCCAGTAACCAGCAGGTAGTCTAGTGGTTAGAGCGTTGGGCCAGTAACCAGCAGGTAGCCTAGTGGTTAGAGCGTTGGGCCAGTAACCAGCAGGTAGCCTAGTGGTTAGAGCGTTGGGCCAGTAACCAGCAGGTAGTCTAGTGGTTAGAGTGTTGGGCCAGTAACCAGCAGGTAGTCTAGTGGTTAGAGTGTTGGGCCAGTAACCAGCAGGTAGTCTAGTGGTTAGAGTGTTGGGCCAGTAACCAGCAGGTAGTCTAGTGGTTAGAGTGTTGGGCCAGTAACCAGCAGGTAGTCTAGTGGTTAGAGTGTTGGGCCAGTAACCAGCAGGTAGTCTAGTGGTTAGAGTGTTGGGCCAGTAACCAGCAGGTAGTCTAGTGGTTAGAGTGTTGGGCCAGTAACCAGCAGGTAGTCTAGTGGTTAGAGTGTTGGGCCAGTAACCAGCAGGTAGTCTAGTGGTTAGAGTGTTGGGCCAGTAACCAGCAGGTAGTCTAGTGGTTAGAGTGTTGGGCCAGTAACCAGCAGGTAGTCTAGTGGTTAGAGTGTTGGGCCAGTAACCAGCAGGTAGTCTAGTGGTTAGAGTGTTGGGCCAGTAACCAGCAGGTAGTCTAGTGGTTAGTGTGTTGGGCCAGTAACCAGCAGGTAGTCTAGTGGTTAGAGTGTTGGGCCAGTAACCAGCAGGTAGTCTAGTGGTTAGAGCGTTGGGCCAGTAACCAGCAGGTAGCCTAGTGGTTAGAGCGTTGGGCCAGTAACCAGCACGTAGCCTAGTGGTTAGAGCGTTGGGCCAGTAACCAGCACGTAGCCTAGTGGTTAGAGCGTTGGGCCAGTAACCAGCAGGTAGTCTAGTGGTTAGAGTGTTGGGCCAGTAACCAGCAGGTAGTCTAGTGGTTAGAGCGTTGGGCCAGTAACCAGCAGGTAGCCTAGTGGTTAGAGTGTTGGGCCAGTAACCAGCAGGTAGCCTAGTGGTTAGAGTGTTGGGCCAGTAACCAGCACGTAGCCTAGTGGTTAGAGCGTTGGGCCAGTAACCAGCAGGTAGCCTGGTGGTTAGAGCGTTGGTCCAGTAACCAGCAGGTAGCCTAGTGGTTAGAGCGTTGGGCCAGTAACCAGCAGGTAGCCTAGTGGTTAGAGCGTTGGGCCAGTAACCAGCACGTAGCCTAGTGGTTAGAGCGTTGGGCCAGTAACCAGCAGGTAGTCTAGTGGTTAGAGTGTTGGGCCAGTAACCAGCAGGTAGTCTAGTGGTTAGAGCGTTGGGCCAGTAACCAGCAGGTAGCCTAGTGGTTAGAGTGTTGGGCCAGTAACCAGCAGGTAGCCTAGTGGTTAGAGTGTTGGGCCAGTAACCAGCACGTAGCCTAGTGGTTAGAGCGTTGGGCCAGTAACCAGCAGGTAGCCTGGTGGTTAGAGCGTTGGTCCAGTAACCAGCAGGTAGCCTAGTGGTTAGAGTGTTGGGCCAGTAACCAGCAGGTAGCCTAGTGGTTAGAGCGTTGGGCCAGTAACCAGCAGGTAGCCTAGTGGTTAGAGCGTTGGGCCAGTAACCAGCAGGTATCCTAGTGGTTAGAGCGTTGGGCCAGTAACCAGCAGGTATCCTAGTGGTTAGAGCGTTGGGCCAGTAACCAGCAGGTAGTCTAGTGGTTAGAGCGTTGGGCCAGTAACCAGCAGGTAGCCTAGTGGTTAGAGCGTTGGGCCAGTAACCAGCAGGTAGCCTAGTGGTTAGAGCGTTGGGCCAGTAACCAGCAGGTAGTCTAGTGGTTAGAGTGTTGGGCCAGTAACCAGCAGGTAGTCTAGTGGTTAGAGTGTTGGGCCAGTAACCAGCAGGTAGTCTAGTGGTTAGAGTGTTGGGCCAGTAACCAGCAGGTAGTCTAGTGGTTAGAGTGTTGGGCCAGTAACCAGCAGGTAGTCTAGTGGTTAGAGTGTTGGGCCAGTAACCAGCAGGTAGTCTAGTGGTTAGTGTGTTGGGCCAGTAACCAGCAGGTAGTCTAGTGGTTAGAGTGTTGGGCCAGTAACCAGCAGGTAGTCTAGTGGTTAGAGCGTTGGGCCAGTAACCAGCAGGTAGCCTAGTGGTTAGAGCGTTGGGCCAGTAACCAGCAGGTAGCCTAGTGGTTAGAGCGTTGGGCCAGTAACCAGCACGTAGCCTAGTGGTTAGAGCGTTGGGCCAGTAACCAGCAGGTAGCCTAGTGGTTAGAGCGTTGGGCCAGTAACCAGCAGGTAGCCTAGTGGTTAGAGCGTTGGGCCAGTAACCAGCAGGTAGCCTAGTGGTTAGAGCGTTGGGCCAGTAACCAGCAGGTAGCCTAGTGGTTAGAGCGTTGGGCCAGTAACCAGCACGTAGCCTAGTGGTTAGAGCGTTGGGCCAGTAACCAGCAGGTAGCCTGGTGGTTAAAGTGTTGGGCCAGTAACCAGCAGGTAGCCTAGTGTAGAGTGTTGGGCCAGTAACCAGCAGGTAGCCTAGTGGTTAAAGTGTTGGGCCAGTAACCAGCAGGTAGCCTAGTGGTTAGAGCATTGGGCCAGTAACCAGCAGGTAGCCTAGTGGTTAAAGTGTTGGGCCAGTAACCAGCAGGTAGCCTAGTGGTTAGAGTGTTGGGCCAGTAACCAGCAGGTTGCCTAGTGGTTAGAGTGTTGGGCCAGTAACCAGCAGGTTGCCTAGTGGTTAGAGTGTTGGGCCAGTAACCAGCAGGTTGCCTAGTGGTTAGAGTGTTGGGCCAGTAACCAGCAGGTTGCCTAGTGGTTAGAGCATTGGGCCAGTAACCAGCAGGTAGCCTAGTGGTTAGAGTGTTGGGCCAGTAACCAGCAGGTTGCCTAGTGGTTAGAGTGTTGGGCCAGTAACCAAAAGGTTGTTGGATCGAATCCCCGAGCTGACAAGGTAAAACTCTGTCGTTCTGCCCCTGAACAAGGCAGTTAACCCACTATTCCCCGGTAGGCTGTCATTGTAAATAAGAATTTGTTCTTAACGGACTTGCCTATTTAAAGGTTAAGTATGTGTGTGTGTGTGTGTGTGTGTGTGTGTGTGTGTATATATACACACACATACTTAACCTTTATATATATATATATATATATAAAAATCTTCTTTTTTTAATATCACTCCAACTAAATGCTCAAAATACATAAGGAAATAAATTAGGTATTCTACAGTTCAGATGCAATGACTACGCACTTGTCAAGTCATCACACACACATGTGTTTTGAACTCACAGACCATTACAACTCTCAGAGTTTTTCCCCAACAGTCTTTGGACAAGCAGAGAGACTACAATACATCCATTTCCACCTGAATGAAAGTCCAATGAGATTCATGAGTCCTGCTGCTAGGAGGGTAAGTCTATGGAGATGGAAAATGTGACTGGAAAAATACAACCACTTCTCTGTTTGTTCTAATGTTGGGAATAATAACCAGATTATTGTGGCCGCATGACAAAATAGTCTGACAATATCAGCAGGACATGCTCCTCATTTAAATGAAGCCTCTCAAAAATCTGTTGGGAATGAGAGTTGAACAGAGTTTTTCCTTCAAATAGAGAGGGTGCGAGAAGGACACATGGAGAGATATGAAGGGGTGGGGGGAATGGAGAGATAACAGGGAGAGATATGAAGGGGTGGGGGAATGGAGAGATAACAGGGAGAGATATGAAGGGGTGGGGAGGCTGGAGAGATAACAGGGAGAGATATGAAGGGGTGGGGGGGCTGGAGAGATAACAGGGAGAGATATGAAGGGGTGGGGGGACTGGAGAGATAACAGGGAGAGATATGAAGGGGTGGGGGGGCTGGAGAGATAACAGGGAGAGATATGAAGGGGTGGGGGGGCTGGAGAGATAACAGGGAGAGCTATGAAGGGGTGGGGGGGCTGGAGAGATAACAGGGAGAGATATGAAGGGGTGGGGGGGCTGGAGAGATAACAGGGAGAGATATGAAGGGGTGGGGGGAATGGAGAGATAACAGGGAGAGATATGAAGGGGTGGGGGGACTGGAGAGATAACAGGGAGAAAGACAGGAACAGAAAGAAAGAGGGTGAAACAGGGTGAGGAATAGTGTAAACAGAAACCTGAAATTCACGTGGTACTGGTTATTATTAGAAACACACACCTCATACTATATATCCACTCAGCCAAGTCAAAAGTGGGAGTAGTGTTTAAATAAGTACATGATACAGCGTTCCATCTAGATTTTGTTCTAAAAACACTTACAGGTGTTTTATATCTACACGCTCAGAATGGAGTGGGATTCCCCCCGGACTCTCCTGCTATGAGAGTGTGTGAGATATATATATATATAGCGTATGTGTATTGGCAGGTGAATGTATGTGTGTGTGTGGGTCCTCTCCTCACACTACCTCCTGACAGTGATAGTAATACCTGCTGACATCCTTTCTTCCCTCTCTCCCTCTCTCTCTCGCTCCATCCCTAGAGAAGGCCTTGCCGTTTGGGGAGTTGAAATCTGTTGCCTCTTTCTCTGCCATCCTTCCTAACGCATTCTCCACCCCCCTCTTCCACAGGTCTACTGTTTTCACCATCTCTGGGGGCTGGTGTGTGTGTTTTCCTGATCTCTCAGGGGAGGTAGGAAAGTAGCTTGTGATACTACGGAGAGGCATTTCTAAACTACTGGGGGAGAGATGATACAATATTACTGTAGCAGGTTACAACTAATATCATGTTAGAGCGTTGGACTAGTAACCGAAAGGTTGCAAGATCAAATCCCTGAGCTGACAAGGTACAAATCTGTCGTTCTGCCCCTGAACAAGGCAGTTAACCCACTGTTCCTAGGCCGTCATTGTAAATAAGAATTTGTTCTTAACTGACTTGCCTAGTTAAATAAAGGTAAAATATATATTTTTTTTTAACATCCAGTAAAATACAGGAGTAGCTATAACATTCATACCACACGTCTCAACCTCCTCCCGACTACAGCGCATAACCACACGTCTCAACCTCCTCCCGACTACAGCGCATAACCACACGTCTCAACCTCCTCCCGACTACAGCGCATAACCACACGTCTCAACCTCCTCCCGACTACAGCGCATAACCACACGTCTCAACCTCCTCCCGACTACAGCGCATAACCACACGTCTCAACCTCCTCCCGACTACAGCGCATAACCACACGTCTCAACCTCCTCCCGACTACAGCGCATAACCACACGTCTCAACCTCCTCCCGACTACAGCGCATAACCACACGTCTCAACCTCCTCCCGACTACAGCGCATAACCACACGTCTCAACCTCCTCCCGACTACAGCGCATAACCACACGTCTCAACCTCCTCCCGACTACAGCGCATAACCACACGTCTCAACCTCCTCCCGACTACAGCGCATAACCACACGTCTCAACCTCCTCCCGACTACAGCGCATAACCACACGTCTCAACCTCCTCCCGACTACAGCGCATAACCACACGTCTCAACCTCCTCCCGACTACAGCGCATAACCACACGTCTCAACCTCCTCCCGACTACAGCGCATAACCACACGTCTCAACCTCCTCCCGACTACAGCGCATAACCACACGTCTCAACCTCCTCCCGACTACAGCGCATAACCACACGTCTCAACCTCCTCCCGACTACAGCGCATAACCACACGTCTCAACCTCCTCCCGACTACAGCGCATAACCACACGTCTCAACCTCCTCCCGACTACAGCGCATAACCACACGTCTCAACCTCCTCCCGACTACAGCGCATAACCACACGTCTCAACCTCCTCCCGACTACAGCGCATAACCACACGTCTCAACCTCCTCCCGACTACAGCGCATAACCACACGTCTCAACCTCCTCCCGACTACAGCGCATAACCACACGTCTCAACCTCCTCCCGACTACAGCGCATAACCACACGTCTCAACCTCCTCCCGACTACAGCGCATAACCACACGTCTCAACCTCCTCCCGACTACAGCGCATAACCACACGTCTCAACCTCCTCCCGACTACAGCGCATAACCACACGTCTCAACCTCCTCCCGACTACAGCGCATAACCACACGTCTCAACAACCTGACTACAGCACATAACCACACGTCTCAACCTCCTCCTGACTACAGTGCATAACCATACGTCTCAACCTCCTGACTACAGCACATAACCACACGTCTCAACCTCCTCCTGACTACAGTACATAAACAATATGCAGACCTTAGTATAGACACTCACACAAAAACAGAAAATCTCAGTACACACCCACCCACACATCCACCCACAGCAAAGTCAGACTATTGACCCCTTACTACATATTGTGTAGATGATTAGATAAAGTGTTGTGGAGCGGTGCTTTGTGCAAGGAACTTTATTACACCATAAACCAGTATAAAGTGTGCTGCACCCTACCTCTCCACTGAACTACACTCTACTGTACAGAGTAACACACCCTACCTCTCCACTGAACTGTACAGAGTAACACAGTAGTACACCCTACCTCTCCACTGAACTACACTCTACTGTACAGAGTAACACACCCTACCTCTCCACTGAACTACACTCTACTGTACAGAGTAACACAGTAGTCCACCCTACCTCTCCACTGAACTACACTCTACTGTAGAGTAACACACCCTACCTCTCCACTGAACTACACTCTACTGTACAGAGTAACACAGTAGTACACCCTACCTCTCCACTGAACTACACTCTACTGTACAGAGAAACACAGTAGTACACCCTACCTCTCCACTGAACTACACTCTACTGTACAGAGTAACACACCCTACCTCTCCACTGAACTACACTCTACTGTACAGAGTAACACAGTAGTCCACCCTACCTCTCCACTGAACTACACTCTACTGTACAGAGTAACACAGTAGTACACCCTACCTCTCCACTGAACTACACTCTACTGTACAGAGTAACACACCCTACCTCTCCACTGAACTACACTCTACTGTACAGAGTAACACAGTAGTCCACCCTACCTCTCCACTGAACTACACTCTACTGTACAGAGTAACACAGTAGTCCACCCTACCTCTCCACTAAACTACACTCTACTGTACAGAGTAACACACCCTACCTCTCCACTGAACTACACTCTACTGTACAGAGTAACACACCCTACCTCTCCACTGAACTACACTACTGTACAGAGTAACACACCCTACCTCTCCACTGTACAGAGTAACACACCCTACCTCTCCACTGAACTACACTACTGTACAGAGTAACACACCCTACCTCTCCACTGTACAGAGTAACACACCCTACCTCTCCACTGAACTACACTACTGTACAGAGTAACACACCCTACCTCTCCACTAAACTACATTCTACTGTACAGAGTAACAGTAGTCTACCCTACCTATCCACTGAACTACACTCTACAGAGTAACAATAGTCCACCCTACCTCTCCACTGAACTACACTACTGTACAGAGTAACACACCCTACCTCTCCACTGAACTACACTCTACTGTACAGAGTAACACAGTAGTACACCCTACCTCTCCACTGAACAGAGTAACACACCCTACCTCTCCACTGAACTACACTAATGTACAGAGTAACAGTAGTCCACCCTACCTCTCCACTGAACTACACTCTACTGTACAGAGTAACACACCCTACCTCTCCACTGAACTACACTCTACAGAGTAACACAGTAGTACACCCTACCTCTCCACTGAACTACACTCTACTGTACAGAGTAACACACCCTACCTCTCCACTGAACTACACTCTACTGTACAGAGTAACACACCCTACCTCTCCACTGAACTACACTCTACAGAGTAACACAGTAGTACACCCTCTCTCCCCCTCTGTACTGAACTACAGTACAGAGTAACAGTAGTACACCCTACCGCTGTACTGAACTACACTCTACTGTACAGCGTAACACTAGTACACAGGGGACAAGCCTAGTACCTGGATAGATAAAACCTACAATCTAGAAACAGACAGGTAGTCAGCCCAATAAAGATCACAGGCAATTCACTTTCATATGTTTTCCAGCTCCAATGTCACAGTTGGTTTGAATGTATTTGTCCATTGCAGGTTGATGGAGACAATATGGTTTGAGATGGAGTGATACTATAGACCTGCATATGGATGGACAGGCTGTTCTATAGCCGTCAGTGAGCTTGTATTAGAGAAGCATATAGAAGGTTAATATATCAATCATACTAACACGTGAGGATTTGTCCAAACAAAGTGTAATCTGGTCAGAGCAAAAAACATTTACGCATATCCCGATAACACTGACAAAACCATCTCTGTAGTCATAACAACCATCACCATTGATGATCATATGAGCTATGCCAACTTGCTCATGAGAGGAAAATGTCAATTCCACAACTTCCATGAACCTGACGACAATGCAAACCCAACAACTGGGGACTGAACACACTAACAGCTGTCATGTCAAACACAGGATGTGTGTCAAATGTCTTGTAGGCTCCTGTACTGTTCTATAATTTAGGCTCCTGTACTGTTCTATAATCTAGGCTCCTGTACTGTTCTATAATCTAGGCTCCTGTACTGTTCTATAATCTAGGCTCCTGTACTGTTCTATAATCTAGGTTCCTCTGCTTCTCCCTGTACCTCATCCTCCTCAGTCAATACTAATTCAATTTTTCTATAGCAGGGAATTCCCTGGCTGCCTCTTGGCAAGGCTTCTGAGATGAGTGTGTGTGTGTGTGTGTGTGTGTGATGAAGCAGAACACACAGTGGTAAAGCAGAGGGAGTTGAGACAGTGTTAACCATTTAAGTCATTTATATGTCTTTCATCTGAGACAAACAGAATCTATTGAAAACTCCCAACATTCATATCCATTACATGCAGGACCATTTGAGTTCCAGATTTGATGATCGAGTGAATAACTCTGTTATATACGGTTCTACAAACCAATGCATTTTTGTTGTTATTGTTGATGTTTAATGCATACAAGATGATTCCCACACTCTGCTGCTTGTCTGCGTCATCCCGAGCCTCCTTGTCACATGGCAGCCATTTTGTGCCGAACAGAAGCCGCTTGAGTGTCCATGCCGACAGACCCGCTATCCAAACTTCATCTGTCCCTGGACAATAGCCGTTTCAGGACACGAAGACATTCACTCTACAGTCAATATTAGACGCAGTAAATAAAATCAATAATGATTATCCACAGAGAGAGAAATGGCGAGATATGGAAAGAGGTCTGGGGCCGGTTTGGGTCCATATGTAGTCCAGCGATAATGCAAGGAGTCAGTGATTATATCAAGCATTTAAATTGGTATCGATAATTCCTAAATACCTTGACCAGAGGTATTCTAGCCGCTCTGTAAATGCACTCAGCACCATGACTATCTGAGAGGCTGATACAGAGTGCAAGGCCTCTCTCTCACCCTCTCCACCGAAAATAACTCATTTACAACAGTGTGTGTGTGTTTATCCACCTCAATTGCTTGCTGCAGGATTATATTTTCTGTTTGGCAGCTTGTTTACATAAGATTTCATTCAGAGGGGTAATACAGCAGTCTCTAGCCGGCTGGCTCCTCGCAATACTGTGGATTACACACACACCCCTCGACGGTGCTCCAATTCAAAAATTCACATTTGAATGGATTTGTTAGAATGATTTACAAATTGAGGCCAGGTAGGGTAATGTTTACAGAAAGATAGACATTGCAGTCACAGTACAAGTCTCTAGTCGACACCCTCCCTCCAAAAACACATTTTCCTCTGACACTTTGTCATACCTAAATGAACTACAAGTTGAAACAAAACAACGACCCATTTAAATTATACTCTGTCATAGATCTTGGCACCTTTCATTATCACTGTCTGAGACCTGGGTTGGTCCTCCCAGTTAGGCCTTTCATTATCACTTCTCAGTAGGAGGAAGTTCACATGCAGGGAGAAAGGTCCTTGCTTGTTGAAAAACAATCCATTTTGTCTGCCATGTGCTACAGTATCTCGCTACTTTATTGGAAAAGGAAAACCTAGAAAATAACCCTTTATGAAATGTCTCTGTTTTAGGAGAGCGTGTCCTGTTTTGAACAGCTTCAAGGAGAGACTTCCTGTGACTGAGTGTTGGTCTTTCCAGTAACGGGTCGTATCTCAGCCCTGCTCTGGTGACGGAAACACACACTTCCCCTGAACACACGCACGCACACACACTTCCCCTGAACACACGCACGCACACACACTTCCCCTGAACACACGCACGCACACACACGTCCCCTGAACACACGCACGCACACACACGTGCTCCAAGAAACAAGTTCACAGACTAGGACACACACCCTGACAGAGTCATTGTTCTACTGAAATGAACTTTAGTGCAGCACAATGGGCAGAAACATTGATTCAGCCTGCGACAAATCACTGCAACACATTGTTTAGTACACAACTACACAGTCAGACTGCCTCCTGGTACACACAAAAACACAACATAAAGCACAATGTTTACTACGTCAGGCAAGACAACGCATGAGCATCATCAACACAGATAGGAGAGGGAGAGAGAGAGATGAAGGGATGGTGTTAGCAGGACAGGGAATAGAGTGGTAATTACCACACTTTAGTCTTGTTGATTATAGTTCACAGCTTCTTCATGTTAATCATTTACCAGGGGAGGACTGAGATGAACACTGAGCTTGGCACACAGCGGAGAGACACACACAGGAATATGAGAGAGAGAAACCAGTCTACTGGTGCAATCATAACTCCCCTGATTAGGCCCAATTACACAGACACTGTCAGCTTTCCATTCAGTGTCTACAGTGCAGTACATGAACCCAGGTACATGATGAATATACACAGACACTGTCAGCTTTCCATTCAGTGTCTACAGTGCAGTACATGAACCCAGGTACATGATGAATATACACAGACACTGTCAGCTTTCCATTCAGTGTCTACAGTGCAGTACATGAACCCAGGTACATGATGAATATACACAGACACTGTCAGCTTTCCATTCAGTGTCTACAGTGCAGTACATGAACCCAGGTACATGATGAATATACACAGACACTGTCAGCTTTCCATTCAGTGTCTACAGTGCAGTACATGAACCCAGGTACATGATGAATATACACAGACACTGTCAGCTTTCCATTCAGTGTCTACAGTGCAGTACATGAACCCAGGTACATGATTAATATTACACAGAGGAGCTGTAAAATAATAAAAGTATTTTTCAATAAAGAAACAAACATAAATACTAATCTCTACCTTCTACTGCAGAGAGAGAGAGCTGGACTGGTATTCCTTACATATACAGTAAGTGTCCAAACTTGTTGAGGGAAAATAATCCTGCAACAAGAAATGTGAATTATAATTAAATGGGCATCTTCATAGGGGTTGATACATATTTCATAAGGGAAGGGAAAATCAAGTCTGAAATTTCAAACCACAAATACACTACTAGTTTTAAATGTCAGCTGTCGCCCCTCTCTGGAGGACAGAGGGGTGTGTAAAGGAGCAGGACTGAAGGGTGTTAGCGTGTGTAGAGGAGGAGAGGGTGAGCGAACCGAGAACAGGGGATAAAGGAGCAGACCAACCAAACAGAGACAGCGATATGGAGCATGAAAACCAAAATGTCAGAACCAAGCATGTGGCAGAACGAGTAGAGGCCAGGCCTATGTACAGACATGCATGGTCACCTACGTGGTAAACTAGTTTGGAGCCACAGATTCTTCAAGGTAAACCAAACCCCATGAGTGGAGTCTAAATCCACAGCAGAGAACTAGCCCCAGCCTGCTACACACTGGGAGGAACGCTGCACACTGTAGCTACGCACTCACCACTAAATTAACTTTGGTTTATAACTGGTGTTTTATTTCACCTTTATTTACACCAGGAAGTACCACAGAGATAAAGAATGTGGAGCCCTGGTCAATGATACAGCTCCTGTAGAAAACAATCATTCAGGATATAAAACGACAACAAAACAAATCTACATTTCTACCTCTCCTGCTGTAAATCTCTGATTTAGACTAGAGCCAGATACATTTCAATAACTTCAATAACTTTAATCACTTTTTTAATAACGTTCAATTACTAGGTAATTACTCTTATTGCATATAAATGTGTGTAATGCTTAAAATGTACTCATTTATTAATAAGACATATGTATATTAGTTTATTAATACATATTAATGAATGTTCTATAAAGTGCTAGAGAAGAGTCTGCTAGCTAATTGTGCAGCAGTAATAAATTACAGCAGCCAGGCTATAGTCTTTGTTCCAGCCATTTTAACTAGATGGCTGACGTTATAAACCCCTGTTCACACATCACTGCTTCTACTTCATTAAAACTATAAATCTGGGAAAAGGTGACAGGCCAGGCTCCTAAATCATCTATATTAACAGCAGCCTGCTGTGTGTTGTGACTGTAGGAGCCTGGTGTTAATGTTAAATGTCAGCTGTCGCCCCTCTCGATCCTCCACTAGATCCTCACTGCAGTAGGATGACGCCACTAGACACTGATATCGGGTCAGTTTTGTTGTTCAGCCTTAATGGTTAAGGATCGGGTTTGGGGAGGGTGAGCTGATCCTAGATATGTGGTTAAGAGAGCACTGTGGTGTGGTATATTGCAGAGACAGAGGTAGAGGGAGGCAGTGGTCGCTTGGCCAGGTTTATGGGCCTTGGGACGGCCTATAGCTTCTCAACAGCAGCTCAGGGAAAATGGCTGAACCTAAACTAATCACACAGCCAATATCCTGTTCTGGACAGAGGGAGAGGAGAGGGCAGGGGAGGGGAGGAGAAGAGGGAGGTGCAGGAGAGTGGGCATGAGAGCAACAACACACACACACTGGCCCCTGGGGACCCTGTCCTGGGTGCAGTATCACAGACACACTGATGGGTTTCTGATTGGGTGGTGCAGCAGAAAGTATTTTCCTTGCCACAGAGTGTGACCCTTCCAGCGTCCCCTGAGAGAGAGAGAGGTGCAGCGGTGTTTCCCAGGCAATTTTAGGTGGTTCACAATTGCAGGGCCCCGCTCCAAATAGTTATAAAACTCTTCCTTCATTCCTTGAGGAATTATATTTAATTGGTGAAAACAGTAGGATGGCAACCATACATTCAGTCATCCAATCACATACATGCAGGTCAGATTTCCTCAGGGAAGGGAGGAAGTATGCATTTCATAACATTTGGAACTGTCATCCACGTTACAAATATTTGGGTTCAGTTAAAGGGATACTTTGGGATTTTGGCAATGGTTTGGGCGGTATCCAGATTTCCATAACGTCATTTCGTCCTTCTCTCATCCAGGGATTTACGCTATTACCGGCTAAGTACACAAGGGGGCGCCACAAAAGGGAAAAAAAGCCCATTGGGCGTCTATTACCAGAATACTGACAAAATTAGCAAAAGTAATAGGTAATTTCCATGGAAGCTGTTAGCTAAATATCTGCAAAGACAGGCAATCAGCTCATAAGGATATACATGTATTGGTAGGTGCTACCAAATATCCTTTTTGGTTAGTTTGGACATTTACAAGCGAATGATGCCCCGTCTCCTCCTTAATTCAGCCACTTACTTAGATAACTAGCAAGTTAAACTTAGGGGTTGCGTTTTTCTGCGTTTTTCACAACAACAACAAAAAGATAAAACGCATAAAATAATATCTTGCAGCATTTTATTAACGCAGATCAAAAATGATTCTTATTGTAATTTCTGCTCAGCATCAGCTGCACTCCTCCATTGGATGAGAATTCACAAACAGGCCTATCAGCAGACAGCACTCAGACTGAGCTGCTTTTCTCCGGTAGACGGCTTTCCGGTAAAATGACAGATTAACTTTAAGCAAAACATCAGCAAATGTTGCTGGCTACATTCTTTCTATGATAAACATTAGAAATGTGATGGCCATGAATCGTTTTCGAAAGAAATACCTCACTTTTTCATTGTAAGCTAATTTACTTGTGCTGCTGCCAGCCGAATAGCGTTGCATTCCTGTCTTGCACCAACACATGTTTTGCGAAGGGAAACAATAGTTGCACGCCCCTGAACACTCTTTTGAAGCAGAAAAACACTTGACTTTCAATATAAAACACAACGCCTGTCAATAGACAACTGGACTCTCCTGCTCCCGCTTTCTCCTGTTGTGCCATTTACAAACAAACACCTGACTGGCTCAACTGTTCTGGGGAACTACGGTAAGCTTTATAATGGAAAATAATGAAGAACGGTGAAATGAAGAAAGCGATCTGCTTTATCTCCTAACATATTGCACATGTTGACTGCAGGTATTTACTTCAATTAGCTACAAATATTAAAATGTATTGAAAAACTGAAAAGAAACAGTTTCAACGGTATTGACAGTGTTGAAAACTATTTCCAAATACCCCAGTATACATGGTATACCGCCCAGGGCTGATGAGGCCCTTTATCTACTTCCCCAGTGTCAGATGAACTCATGGATACCATTTTTATATCTCCACGTGCAGTTTGAATGAAATTGATAACTAGCGCAATTGCTAACTAGCGTTAATTTCAGCATTGGCTCGTGAAACTACCTCCACCCTCCTTAATACTGGACGCAGATACATTATAAATTGTAAAAATTCTGAAGTATCCCTTTCAGGCCAATCAGATCAGTGATTGATGAACACAGCCCTGTATGTTGCTGGGGCCCCTACCTGGCTGGCCGGACCCTCGGTTAGTAAGATATGGGAACCCTGAGGTGGTGCAGCTTCCACAGTCTTCAATTAGCTGCTTGGTAAAACCTGGATCCGCAGGTGAACCTCTCTCTGCCTGACTAATGACCCCAATCAACTCATTACACACACACTATACAAAACCACACAGCACGCTCCCATTACCAACTAAACACTTACACATGGCGGTGGTTTGGAGTCAAACACACACCTGTCAGCAGAATACTTCAGTATCTAGGTCCCTGTTTGAATGCTTCCTACATATAAATCACTACCACAACATGGCTAGGAAGTCAAAGCAAGGGTTTCCACTACAGAACTAACACTAATGCAGTCATGTCAGAACAGTGATTATTACCTCAATGAAGGAAGGAGGGAAGAATACGTCTGTAAAGTATTCATTCAAACTAGGTCTATTGCTTTGCCTCTTTAAAAAGAAAAAGCTCTGCACACTTAATTTATTACCAATGTTTCAACAGCCAAGCTGTCCTTACCAGGGTATGATGAAGACTAGCTGTGGGTTATGCATTAGTAAAGGACTGGGTAATGTGGCTGGGTTGGAGAAGCTGTCCTCACCAGGGTATGATGAAGACTAGCTGTGGGTTATGCATTAGTAAAGGACTGGGTAATGTGGCTGGTTGGAGCAGCTGTCCTCACCAGGGTATGATGAAGACTAGCTGTGGGTTATGCATTAGTAAAGGACTGGGTAATGTGGGTGGGTTGGAGAAGCTGCCCTCACCAGGGTATGATGAAGACTAGCTGTGGGTTATGCATTAGTAAAGGACTGGGTAATGTGGCTAGGTTGGAGAAGCTGTCTTCACCAGGGTATGATGAAGACTAGCTGTGGGTTATGCATTAGTAAAGGACTGGGTAATGTGGCTGGGTTGGAGAAGCTGTCTTCACCAGGGTATGATGAAGACTAGCTGTGGGTTATGCATTAGTAAAGGACTGGGTAATGTGGGTGGGTTGGAGAAGCTGTCCTCACCAGGGTATGATGAAGACTAGCTGTGGGTTATGCATTAGTAAAGGACTGGGTAATGTGGCTGGGTTGGAGAAGCTGTCCTCACCAGGGTATGATGAAGACTAGCTGTGGGTTATGCATTAGTAAAGGACTGGGTAATGTGGCTGGGTTGGAGAAGCTGTCCTCACCAGGGTATGATGAAGACTAGCTGTGGGTTATGCATTAGTAAAGGACTGGGTAATGTGGCTGGGTTGGAGAAGCTGTCCTCACCAGGGTATGATGAAGACTAGCTGTGGGTTATGCATTAGTAAAGGACTGGGTAATGTGGCTGGGTTGGAGAAGCTGTCTTCACCAGGGTATGATGAAGACTAGCTGTGGGTTATGCATTAGTAAAGGACTGGGTAATGTGGCTGGGTTGGAGAAGCTGTCTTCACCAGGGTATGATGAAGACTAGCTGTGGGTTATGCATTAGTAAAGGACTGGGTAATGTGGCTGGGTTGGAGAAGCTGTCCTCACCAGGGTATGATGAAGACTAGCTGTGGGTTATGCATTAGTAAAGGACTGGGTAATGTGGCTGGGTTGGAGAAGCTGTCAGCACAACTTGACTCATGCCTGTTGACCTGCATGGGCAGCCATCACTGTTTAAAACGTTAGTTCTTGCATAACCGTGCAGGTGAGCATGTCAATACAGGTAAAAGCCGGGTTGGATGTTTGACATGAATGTAGGAAGAAGAAGTCCTGACTCCTGTTATAGTTAGGCCTATCACACTGCTCAGTTAGGGCACCACAGGGTTGGAGGTTGAACGTTGCCCAATCTCAATGTGCTACAAGTTCACTCAAAGTGGACTAATATGCATAAACACTATGGTGTTGTCCTGTCTGTGCAGTAGGCTAATGCAAAAGGACGTGGGCTACTCATGCAGAAACGTGAGATAATGGAAAAGTGAAGTTCATGGACTTGTTCCAAATGAGCAATGCATAAACTCTACCAAATGAACAATCCCTAAACTATTCCCCCAGTTTCAGAGCAGCGGGGAGGATTTCCCTGGTTGTTCTAGAAACACTTAGCTCACCTAGTGTTGGTGGAGTTCCAGTAGACGACGTGTCTCTTGGCCGACGCTGTGCACGCGATGTTGAGCAGGAAAACGGCAGTTCTCCAAACCGTGACAGCTCCCGGACTCCAACCGCACGCCATCACGGTTAGCGGGCGAGGCAGGTGACCCACGGAAAGACAGCACGAGGGGACCGGGGTGGGAGTGTTTGGCTGAAAGAATTCGGTGACAGGTAGACTAGTGGCCCCGGTTAACGCAGAGTAGAATCACCTTTATTGACGCAATACTCCCGTTCAAACGTTCTCAAACGAATTCACCAAAATACCTTCCTTTCGGGGTACATCCTATGTTGTTGCATGGTGAATAAAGTCAAACGATGGAGAGACCCCTCAAAAGTTGAACAAAGAAAGTCAGATAGTTTGGTAAAGTTGCTGACTGATACTGAAAAGGATAGCCTCTTTTCTGATGCAGCACAACTTATTTCCTTATGTCAAAAAAACAACCTTTTAAAAGTAGACTAACTTACCGAGTATATGCCTAAAGTTAACTTGCAAGTTGTTGATAATCACCTGCTGAACTATGAGTATGCTAGGTTAAATAGCAGCGTTTTCCGAATTAGAGTTGAAATCAGTTGATAGGTGTCAGTGGGTCCTGTCTGGAGCGGTGCGCTGTGATTTGGGTTGGGAGGAGCACAGGGCGAGAGGGCCGTGGGCGAGGGAGGGACCCAGGAAACTTTAAACCAATCAGTGGAACGCATGGGCGGTGTCAACATTCCATAGTTTTTAGAGGTGCGCCGACGTGTGAGCTGAGGGTGTGGTGCATCAAATACGTTTCTTCCTCTTCTTCCCTTAAGAGTATGGACAGCAGAAGGCAAAGAAAGTGCAAAATTATGCGGAAGTGTTTTAAAATATAGGTGGTAAAAAATTATGGTTGCCAAAATATTTAGAAGAAAGACTGACAAAACAAAGAACAATATGAAAGAAAACGAATAGACCTATGCCATCTAGGCATCCCTGCCAAAAGACTTACAGTACTTAAGTTGGCACAGGTGGGGGTCTACCCCAGGCCCCCATGTCAGGTCTGGAGCATGAAGTCATGAGCTCTGCTGGTTGGCTACTGCTTAGCAACCTAGCGGTGCCTAAAACCCTGTGCCCCCATCCACAAAGTATCTCAGAGTAGAAGTGCTGATCTAGGATCTGTCCATATAACTAAAGTTCAAACTGATCTTAGATGCTTTGTGGATATGGGCCCAGGTCTTTGTGGATATGGGCCCAGGTCTTTGTGGATATGGGCCCAGGTCTTTGTGGATATGGGCCCAGGTCTTTGTGGATATATTATGATCACCAGAACGGGCCAAAAATGTTTTCAGATGGCAGTTTTGGCCTCTAAAAATAGTTTATTATGATCAAGTTCAATCCACACGTTGAATTATTTTAAATTACACTACAAATGGAGAGTGATCCATTCTGACTACTAAATTAGTCACACCGAACCATGTGCCGACACAGACCAATCCATGCTCTTTGCACGTGCAACTAAGGGGGTGTGGTGTGCTATCCAGATGAGAGGGCGGAGTCAAAGAGCTTGTCAAGAGGAGATGGAGGGGTTGAACAATGTCTGAGGGGCTGAGAGAGGATGACAGAGGATGGCCGTGGAGATGGAGGGGTTGAACAATGTCTGAGGGGCTGAGAGAGGATGACAGAGGATGGCCGTGGAGATGGAGGGGTTGAACAATGTCTGAGGGGCTGAGAGAGGATGACAGAGGATGGCCGTGGAGATGGAGGGGCTGACCAATGTCTGAGGGGCTGAGAGAGGATGACAGAGGATGGCCGTGGAGATGGAGGGGCTGACCAATGTCTGAGGGGCTGAGAGAGGATGACAGAGGATGGCCGTGGAGATGGAGGGGCTGACCAATGTCTGAGGGGCTGAGAGAGGATGACAGAGGATGGCCGTGGAGATGGAGGGGCTGACCAATGTCTGAGAGGCTGAGAGAGGATGACAGAGGATGGCCGTGGAGATGGAGGATTGGCTCACACTATGTTTGAAATAATTGTATAGTTTTTAAATTCTAAACTCCGGTGTATGTCTGAGGTTATTCTTTATGACAAAATGACACAGTTGCAGAAATGATACAGATAGTCTACAAACATATACAAATATAGAATTGAGATGAAATCATTTTATAATTTATATATAGTCCCCTTTTTAGACTTTACAGAGAGTCACCATGCCAGCATGTTCTGCATTTAACTGTACTAGTCGTCCCTCCAAAGAGTCTAATCTTCATTATTTCCGGTAAGTCAGTCGTAATTCTGATTATTATAGTTCATATTTGCTGTCCGTTTTGTTTTTCAATGTTGAACTGGCTAAGTTCTAGGTAACTCTGAACCTAGTCAAATAAACGCTAGCAGATACCCATAGACTTCCAGTCAAGAAGGAGGAATGAGGAAGAGATGAAGACCTGCAATGAGGTGAAGAACACCATCCAGGACAGAGCTTAGTGGAGGTGCAGGACATCTGCTCCACTAGGAGCTGAAA